>NW_028125473.1:0-224000 GCF_965194825.1 Balaenoptera physalus | reverse complement strand
AAATAAAACCACTATTTTAAAAAAGATTTTAAAAATAGAGGAAAAAAGCAAGAAAACTACCCCAGTACAACTTACAAATATGAATGTAAAAATCTATCACACAATAATAGCAACATGAAACCAACAGAACTTTAAATGGATAATGCCATAAGCAAGTATCTCTACACCAGGAATTTCAGGTTGCTCAACATATTAAAAGTAAGCAATGTATTCAACCACAATAATGGTGTGAAGTAAAAACACATAACCATATCAATTCATGCAAAAAATCTACAATGAAAATCCAGTGTTATTTCATGAAAAACACTCAAGAAAGCAGGAAGAAAAGGAAATTTGTTCAATATGGAAAAGAGTAGTACAAAAAGCCACAGCAAACATCGTGCTCAATGTTAAAGACTGAAAGATTTACTCCTGAAATCAGGAACAAGGCCAGGAAGCTGGCCTTCATCACCGTTACTCAATAGTGTACTGGAAGTTCCACCCAGAATCTTGAGGAAAGAAATAAAAGGCATCCATGGGTGAATGGAAAAATTAAAACCGTGTCTCTTCACAGAACATAGGTCACATCATCTTATATATAAAACTACCTATAATCAGCAAAGAAATTCTTTGAGCTAATCAACTAATTAATAAGCAAAGTTATAGAACAAAATATCAATTCATGAAAATCTATCTTATATGCATACGCTGGCAAAAAATAATCTGAAAAAGAATTGATGAGAACAATTCCATTTGTAATAATGTCAACATCAATATTTAGGAGTATATTTAATCAAGGTACAAGACTTGTTTTTATGTATGTAAAGTTGTATGTTTGAAATTACTGGAAAGTCAATTACTTTTCAAAACATCATGTATGTCAATAGCATGCCAGAAAAGCAGAGAAAACATCAAACTTCCAGATAGAAGCCAAGCCTTACCCAGATCCAGTTCACCCAAAGTCCACATGTCATTTAGAGGCACCGTGGGAAGGTTATATTAGGAGCCGCTGTCCTCCGTGTTGTGGACGACCTGGATATGGTAGAAACAGTGGGATTTTTGAATTCCAATTTTCCACTTCATGCCACAAAAACACTATTAGAACTAATAAATAAATTCAGTAAAGTTGCAAAATCAATACACAGAAATCAGTTGCATTTCTAAACACTAATAATGAACCATCAGAAAGAGAAAGAAAGCAACCCCATTTACAACTGCATCAAAAAGAACAAAATACCTGGGAATAAAGTCAACCAAGGAGGTGAAAGACCTGCACACTGAAAACTTTAAGACATTGATGAAGACATTGAAAAACACACCAATAAATGGAAAGATATCCTGTTCTCATGGAATGGAACAATTAATGTTGTTAAAATATCCATGCTACCCAAAGCAGTGGACACAGTGAATGCAATCCCTCCCAAAATTCCATGGTATTTTCCCCCAAATAGAGCAAATCCTCCTAATATCTGTGGGGAACCACAAAGGACCCCAAATAGCCAAAGAAACCCTGCAAAAAGAGAACGGGCTGGAGGCCTCTCCCTCCCTGACGTCACACTCTGCTGAGAAGCTACAGTCACCAAAACAGTGTGGAACTGGCTCAAAACGGGCACAGGGACCAGAGGAACAGGACACAGAGACCAGAATTCAACCCCCACGGACGGGGTCGGTGAATTTATGACACAGGGACCAAGGACACACCAAGGAGCACGACACTCCCCACCATAAATGGTGCTGGGAAAACTGGACGCCCCATAACTCATGCTGCCTACCCTGCACACAAACCTGAACAAAAACCCAGCTTTCCACGCCAAGCCCTCCCTCGCTCACACGAAGACGGACCCCCTCAACGGTCAGTCGCCCACAGGAAGCTTCTCCCCACTTTTCCTCACCGTCTCTTCACCTTTTCCTCAGGCATCACCTGGGTCCTCAGGAAACCTAGTTCCCTAGTCAGCGTGGACGCAGCCCCACTTTGTCCTGAAGCCGAAACCCCAGCGAGTCCTAAGGAGACGGAGACCGAGCTCCTCTCAGCAGAGACACTGAGCCGGGCGTCCTACCGGAAGGCCTCCGCCCCCGCCCCCGCGCCTGAGGAGGCTCAACTGCTCTCAGCTGACCTCACAATCGAGTTCCCAGGGAACGAGCATGCGCTGTGGGTCAGAGAGGTGAACTCGGCGCCACCATGTGGTCAGTGCAGGAAGTGCAGGCCGCGCCTCCCTCACAGGTCACTGGAGGCAGCGTGCCCTACTGACAGGACTGCTGAATCCATTAAACTGGACATTCAAACTAAAATGGAGTCTCTATCCCAAAAGTTTTCTAAAAGTAGTTAAGGAACAATTAATTGGAAACCATTTGGAATGAAGTGAATGTAGATGCAAACTTTACAACTTATACCAAATTCACTCAAAGTTATTCAGAGGCAAATTTTATTGTAGTTTCTAATTTATGTTTGGCTGCGTTGGGTCTTCGTTGCTGCATGTGGGCTTTCTCTAGTTGCGTCGAGCGGGGCTACTCTTCGTTGCGGTGCTCGGGCTTCTCACTGCGGTGGCTTCTCTTGTGGGCGAGCATGGGCTCTAGGCGCGCAGGCTTCAGTAGTTGTGCCGCGCAGGCTTGGTTGCTCTGCGGCATGTGGGATCTTCCCGGACCAGGGCTCGAGCCCGTGTCCCCTGCATTGGCAGGCGGACTCTTAACCACTGCGTCACCAGGGAAGTCCCCACAGACAAATTTTAAATACAAAACTATTCAAGGGGCTTCCCTGGTGGCGCAGTGGTTGAGAATCTGCCTGCTAATGCAGGGGACACGGGTTCGAGCCCTGACCTGGGAAGATCCCACATGCCGCGGAGCAACTAGGCCCGTGAGCCACAACTATTGAGCCTGCACGTCTGGAGCCTGTGCTCCGCAACAAGAGAGGCCGCGATAGTGAGAGGCCCGCGCACCGTGATGAAGAGTGGCCCCCGCTTGCCACAACTAGAGAAAGCCTTCACACAGAAACGAAGACCCAACACAGCCAAAAATAAATTAATTAATTAATCAATTAAACAAAAAAAGCTGTCTCTCAAATTTAACTTCCAGAATATATTCAGGAAAAATGCATACGCCCTTTTTGGCCAACCAAAGAAGCGGGCAATGCAAATCAACACTACAAAGAGGTATCACTTCCAATCAGAAAAAAGGACCATCCTCACAAAGGGTAAAAACCAGATAGGCAGGACAAGGAGAGGAGAAAAGGGAGCCTTGTTACGCTGAAGGGGGGAATGTAAATTGCCAACGGCCACTCTGGAGAAGTGTGCTGTGTTTCCTAAAACATCTAAAAAACAGAGCTACAAAGCATAGGGCGCTTCCACTCATGGGCCTATATGTTGGAAAAACCAAAAATCCACAGGACGCAGGCACCCCGTTTACTGCTGCTATGTTTACAACAGCCTCGACTTGGGTACAACTTAATAGTCCTTGGAAGGAAAAAATGGTGAAAGAAAATTTGGTACTTAAGCACAACGGAATATTACTCAGCCCTGAAATCAATGAAATGAGGCCAGTTGCAGCAACTCAGGGGGACTTATGTTTGGTCATTGAGAGTGAAATAAGTTAGACAGCAAGAGAAACTTATCATAAGATATCACTTATAAAGGGAATCTAAAAATCGCCAACCATGAACTGAATTACAAACCGAACACCATCACACATTTACAAAACACACTGATGGCTGCTTAAGGGGAGAAGTGTGGTGCGGTGATGCATAAACCAGGAGGTTGAAATTGGCACAGATACCGTTCCATACGCCAATAATGTAATCGCCAAGACATACTCATTGTTCAAGGAACTGGACTCAGCACACTCTATTCACAGAAAAAAACATCTATCTGACTACTAGAAACTAGAAAAGAATTTAGTGATGTCTCTCTGTAAGTGACTCAGGTGGATGTACAGCACCAAGAAACACGACATTGCAAATCAGCTACACCCCACTCTAAAAATTAATTATAAAAAAAGAAAGACAGTGAGAGAGAGAGGAATTCTTACAAAATTCAATCAGGGGCTGTGATGCAACTGGACTGACCACATCTACACTCACAGCTGAATGGGACGTAAAGCTGGACACCCTAACCCTAAACCCTAACCCTAACCCAACCCTAACCCTACCTTAACCCTAACCCTAACCCAACACTAACCCTAACCCTAAACCTAACCCCTAACCCTAACCCAACCCTAAGCCTAACCCTAACCCCTAGCCCTAGCCCTAACCCTGACCCTAACCCCTAACCCTTAACCCCTAACCCCTCACCCTAACCAAGTTCACAAGTCAACTTCTCGCCCACCTGGAGAGAGTGATTTAATTTTAAAGAGTAAAGACACAATCAGCTCAGTAATTGGCCACGGGGATGGAGGGGCCAAGGCTAACCTGAGCTGGAGGAACGTGGGTGCCTGCCTGGATGCTCAGAGGCCAAGGGCTGTTCTGAGACCTGCTTGGACACCCGTGCAGATGGAACAAAGGATCCGTCCAGTCCCAAGAGGGCCCCACCAGCCCTCACGAACGCAACACCAGACTTCCCTGGTGGCGCAGTGGTTAAGAATCCACCTGCCAATGCAGGGGACACGGGTTTGAGCCCTGGTCCGGGAAGATCCCACATGCTGTGGAGCAACTAAGCCCGTGCACCACAACTACTGAGCCTGCGCTCTAGAACCCGCGAGCCACAACTGCTGAAGCCCACGCGCTTAGAGCCTGTGCTCTGCAACAAGAGAAGCCACCGCAATGAGAAGCCCCCACTCGCCGCAACTAGAGAAAGCCTCCGTGCAGCAATGCAGACCCAACACAGCCCCAAATTAATTAATTAATTAATTAAGAAAAAAAAAAAAAGGCAGCCCCTGGGGGCTGGCAGACTGATGCACCAAGTCTTACATCACGTCTACTTAGTATCCTGCATGTCAGGGGCATGCTGGACCTGGGGCTGCCCACACAGAGAGGGGCCTGCATCACCCTTCCCAGGAGGGAGGGTGGAGGGAAACCCTGCATGACCTCTGAGGCCCTAAGAACCCTTGACTAAGGCTGAGCTCAATTTGAAACAGTGGGTGACCAGAGCAGACATTTCATTCATCTATCAATGAGAATCCAGAACTGGAGGAGCAGAAAACAATGGCCTCGCTCAACCTTGACGCTAATCCTGACATGGACCCTAACCCTAAACTCTGACCCTGACCCTAAGCCCTGACCTAACCTTAGCCTAACCCGTACCCTAAACCTGTACCTTACCCTAACCCATGCTCTACCCGCATCCTACCTGTACCCCAATTCTCACCCATACCCTAACACGCACTCTAACACAGAACCCTAACACCCTGAGACCAAAACCATAAACCTTAACCAATAAGCCAAACCATAACCATAAGCAAACCATAAAATATATTCATTAACCATACCCATAAATAACTCATTAAGCATAAAACTTAAACCATAACAGCAACCATAAACCATACACAGCCCCAACCCTCACACCAGCCCCAGCCCTAATGCTAACCCTCCAAACCACTTACACCAAGCCAAGTCTAATCAGATTATACAAATACATCTTGAAAAAGAAAACTGGGGAATTCTCTGGTGGCCCAGTGGTTAGGACTCTGTGCTTTCACTGCCAAGGGCTCGGGTTCGATCCCTGACTGGGGAACTAAGATCCCACAAGCCATGGGACGTGGCCAAAATAAATAAATAATTAGAATGAAATAAAACCACTATTTTAAAAAAGATTTTAAAAATAGAGGAAAAAAGCAAGAAAACTACCCCAGTACAACTTACAAATATGAATGTAAAAATCTATCACACAATAATAGCAACATGAAACCAACAGAACTTTAAATGGATAATGCCATAAGCAAGTATCTCTACACCAGGAATTTCAGGTTGCTCAACATATTAAAAGTAAGCAATGTATTCAACCACAATAATGGTGTGAAGTAAAAACACATAACCATATCAATTCATGCAAAAAATCTACAATGAAAATCCAGTGTTATTTCATGAAAAACACTCAAGAAAGCAGGAAGAAAAGGAAATTTGTTCAATATGGAAAAGAGTAGTACAAAAAGCCACAGCAAACATCGTGCTCAATGTTAAAGACTGAAAGATTTACTCCTGAAATCAGGAACAAGGCCAGGAAGCTGGCCTTCATCACCGTTACTCAATAGTGTACTGGAAGTTCCACCCAGAATCTTGAGGAAAGAAATAAAAGGCATCCATGGGTGAATGGAAAAATTAAAACCGTGTCTCTTCACAGAACATAGGTCACATCATCTTATATATAAAACTACCTATAATCAGCAAAGAAATTCTTTGAGCTAATCAACTAATTAATAAGCAAAGTTATAGAACAAAATATCAATTCATGAAAATCTATCTTATATGCATACGCTGGCAAAAAATAATCTGAAAAAGAATTGATGAGAACAATTCCATTTGTAATAATGTCAACATCAATATTTAGGAGTATATTTAATCAAGGTACAAGACTTGTTTTTATGTATGTAAAGTTGTATGTTTGAAATTACTGGAAAGTCAATTACTTTTCAAAACATCATGTATGTCAATAGCATGCCAGAAAAGCAGAGAAAACATCAAACTTCCAGATAGAAGCCAAGCCTTACCCAGATCCAGTTCACCCAAAGTCCACATGTCATTTAGAGGCACCGTGGGAAGGTTATATTAGGAGCCGCTGTCCTCCGTGTTGTGGACGACCTGGATATGGTAGAAACAGTGGGATTTTTGAATTCCAATTTTCCACTTCATGCCACAAAAACACTATTAGAACTAATAAATAAATTCAGTAAAGTTGCAAAATCAATACACAGAAATCAGTTGCATTTCTAAACACTAATAATGAACCATCAGAAAGAGAAAGAAAGCAACCCCATTTACAACTGCATCAAAAAGAACAAAATACCTGGGAATAAAGTCAACCAAGGAGGTGAAAGACCTGCACACTGAAAACTTTAAGACATTGATGAAGACATTGAAAAACACACCAATAAATGGAAAGATATCCTGTTCTCATGGAATGGAACAATTAATGTTGTTAAAATATCCATGCTACCCAAAGCAGTGGACACAGTGAATGCAATCCCTCCCAAAATTCCATGGTATTTTCCCCCCAAATAGAGCAAATCCTCCTAATATCTGTGGGGAACCACAAAGGACCCCAAATAGCCAAAGAAACCCTGCAAAAAGAGAACGGGCTGGAGGCCTCTCCCTCCCTGACGTCACACTCTGCTGAGAAGCTACAGTCACCAAAACAGTGTGGAACTGGCTCAAAACGGGCACAGGGACCAGAGGAACAGGACACAGAGACCAGAATTCAACCCCCACGGACGGGGTCGGTGAATTTATGACACAGGGACCAAGGACACACCAAGGAGCACGACACTCCCCACCATAAATGGTGCTGGGAAAACTGGACGCCCCATAACTCATGCTGCCTACCCTGCACACAAACCTGAACAAAAACCCAGCTTTCCACGCCAAGCCCTCCCTCGCTCACACGAAGACGGACCCCCTCAACGGTCAGTCGCCCACAGGAAGCTTCTCCCCACTTTTCCTCACCGTCTCTTCACCTTTTCCTCAGGCATCACCTGGGTCCTCAGGAAACCTAGTTCCCTAGTCAGCGTGGACGCAGCCCCACTTTGTCCTGAAGCCGAAACCCCAGCGAGTCCTAAGGAGACGGAGACCGAGCTCCTCTCAGCAGAGACACTGAGCCGGGCGTCCTACCGGAAGGCCTCCGCCCCCGCCCCCGCGCCTGAGGAGGCTCAACTGCTCTCAGCTGACCTCACAATCGAGTTCCCAGGGAACGAGCATGCGCTGTGGGTCAGAGAGGTGAACTCGGCGCCACCATGTGGTCAGTGCAGGAAGTGCAGGCCGCGCCTCCCTCACAGGTCACTGGAGGCAGCGTGCCCTACTGACAGGACTGCTGAATCCATTAAACTGGACATTCAAACTAAAATGGAGTCTCTATCCCAAAAGTTTTCTAAAAGTAGTTAAGGAACAATTAATTGGAAACCATTTGGAATGAAGTGAATGTAGATGCAAACTTTACAACTTATACCAAATTCACTCAAAGTTATTCAGAGGCAAATTTTATTGTAGTTTCTAATTTATGTTTGGCTGCGTTGGGTCTTCGTTGCTGCATGTGGGCTTTCTCTAGTTGCGTCGAGCGGGGCTACTCTTCGTTGCGGTGCTCGGGCTTCTCACTGCGGTGGCTTCTCTTGTGGGCGAGCATGGGCTCTAGGCGCGCAGGCTTCAGTAGTTGTGCCGCGCAGGCTTGGTTGCTCTGCGGCATGTGGGATCTTCCCGGACCAGGGCTCGAGCCCGTGTCCCCTGCATTGGCAGGCGGACTCTTAACCACTGCGTCACCAGGGAAGTCCCCACAGACAAATTTTAAATACAAAACTATTCAAGGGGCTTCCCTGGTGGCGCAGTGGTTGAGAATCTGCCTGCTAATGCAGGGGACACGGGTTCGAGCCCTGACCTGGGAAGATCCCACATGCCGCGGAGCAACTAGGCCCGTGAGCCACAACTATTGAGCCTGCACGTCTGGAGCCTGTGCTCCGCAACAAGAGAGGCCGCGATAGTGAGAGGCCCGCGCACCGTGATGAAGAGTGGCCCCCGCTTGCCACAACTAGAGAAAGCCTTCACACAGAAACGAAGACCCAACACAGCCAAAAATAAATTAATTAATTAATCAATTAAACAAAAAAAGCTGTCTCTCAAATTTAACTTCCAGAATATATTCAGGAAAAATGCATACGCCCTTTTTGGCCAACCAAAGAAGCGGGCAATGCAAATCAACACTACAAAGAGGTATCACTTCCAATCAGAAAAAAGGACCATCCTCACAAAGGGTAAAAACCAGATAGGCAGGACAAGGAGAGGAGAAAAGGGAGCCTTGTTACGCTGAAGGGGGGAATGTAAATTGCCAACGGCCACTCTGGAGAAGTGTGCTGTGTTTCCTAAAACATCTAAAAAACAGAGCTACAAAGCATAGGGCGCTTCCACTCATGGGCCTATATGTTGGAAAAACCAAAAATCCACAGGACGCAGGCACCCCGTTTACTGCTGCTATGTTTACAACAGCCTCGACTTGGGTACAACTTAATAGTCCTTGGAAGGAAAAAATGGTGAAAGAAAATTTGGTACTTAAACACAACGGAATATTACTCAGCCCTGAAATCAATGAAATGAGGCCAGTTGCAGCAACTCAGGGGGACTTATGTTTGGTCATTGAGAGTGAAATAAGTTAGACAGCAAGAGAAACTTATCATAAGATATCACTTATAAAGGGAATCTAAAAATCGCCAACCATGAACTGAATTACAAACCGAACACCATCACACATTTACAAAACACACTGATGGCTGCTTAAGGGGAGAAGTGTGGTGCGGTGATGCATAAACCAGGAGGTTGAAATTGGCACAGATACCGTTCCATACGCCAATAATGTAATCGCCAAGACATACTCATTGTTCAAGGAACTGGACTCAGCACACTCTATTCACAGAAAAAAACATCTATCTGACTACTAGAAACTAGAAAAGAATTTAGTGATGTCTCTCTGTAAGTGACTCAGGTGGATGTACAGCACCAAGAAACACGACATTGCAAATCAGCTACACCCCACTCTAAAAATTAATTATAAAAAAAGAAAGACAGTGAGAGAGAGAGGAATTCTTACAAAATTCAATCAGGGGCTGTGATGCAACTGGACTGACCACATCTACACTCACAGCTGAATGGGACGTAAAGCTGGACACCCTAACCCTAAACCCTAACCCTAACCCAACCCTAACCCTACCTTAACCCTAACCCTAACCCAACACTAACCCTAACCCTAAACCTAACCCCTAACCCTAACCCAACCCTAAGCCTAACCCTAACCCCTAGCCCTAGCCCTAACCCTGACCCTAACCCCTAACCCTTAACCCCTAACCCCTCACCCTAACCAAGTTCACAAGTCAACTTCTCGCCCACCTGGAGAGAGTGATTTAATTTTAAAGAGTAAAGACACAATCAGCTCAGTAATTGGCCACGGGGATGGAGGGGCCAAGGCTAACCTGAGCTGGAGGAACGTGGGTGCCTGCCTGGATGCTCAGAGGCCAAGGGCTGTTCTGAGACCTGCTTGGACACCCGTGCAGATGGAACAAAGGATCCGTCCAGTCCCAAGAGGGCCCCACCAGCCCTCACGAACGCAACACCAGACTTCCCTGGTGGCGCAGTGGTTAAGAATCCACCTGCCAATGCAGGGGACACGGGTTTGAGCCCTGGTCCGGGAAGATCCCACATGCTGTGGAGCAACTAAGCCCGTGCACCACAACTACTGAGCCTGCGCTCTAGAACCCGCGAGCCACAACTGCTGAAGCCCACGCGCTTAGAGCCTGTGCTCTGCAACAAGAGAAGCCACCGCAATGAGAAGCCCCCACTCGCCGCAACTAGAGAAAGCCTCCGTGCAGCAATGCAGACCCAACACAGCCCCAAATTAATTAATTAATTAATTAAGAAAAAAAAAAAAAGGCAGCCCCTGGGGGCTGGCAGACTGATGCACCAAGTCTTACATCACGTCTACTTAGTATCCTGCATGTCAGGGGCATGCTGGACCTGGGGCTGCCCACACAGAGAGGGGCCTGCATCACCCTTCCCAGGAGGGAGGGTGGAGGGAAACCCTGCATGACCTCTGAGGCCCTAAGAACCCTTGACTAAGGCTGAGCTCAATTTGAAACAGTGGGTGACCAGAGCAGACATTTCATTCTTCTATCAATGAGAATCCAGAACTGGAGGAGCAGAAAACAATGGCCTCGCTCAACCTTGACGCTAATCCTGACATGGACCCTAACCCTAAACTCTGACCCTGACCCTAAGCCCTGACCTAACCTTAGCCTAACCCGTACCCTAAACCTGTACCTTACCCTAACCCATGCTCTACCCGCATCCTACCTGTACCCCAATTCTCACCCATACCCTAACACGCACTCTAACACAGAACCCTAACACCCTGAGACCAAAACCATAAACCTTAACCAATAAGCCAAACCATAACCATAAGCAAACCATAAAATATATTCATTAACCATACCCATAAATAACTCATTAAGCATAAAACTTAAACCATAACAGCAACCATAAACCATACACAGCCCCAACCCTCACACCAGCCCCAGCCCTAATGCTAACCCTCCAAACCACTTACACCAAGCCAAGTCTAATCAGATTATACAAATACATCTTGAAAAAGAAAACTGGGGAATTCTCTGGTGGCCCAGTGGTTAGGACTCTGTGCTTTCACTGCCAAGGGCTCGGGTTCGATCCCTGACTGGGGAACTAAGATCCCACAAGCCATGGGACGTGGCCAAAATAAATAAATAATTAGAATGAAATAAAACCACTATTTTAAAAAAGATTTTAAAAATAGAGGAAAAAAGCAAGAAAACTACCCCAGTACAACTTACAAATATGAATGTAAAAATCTATCACACAATAATAGCAACATGAAACCAACAGAACTTTAAATGGATAATGCCATAAGCAAGTATCTCTACACCAGGAATTTCAGGTTGCTCAACATATTAAAAGTAAGCAATGTATTCAACCACAATAATGGTGTGAAGTAAAAACACATAACCATATCAATTCATGCAAAAAATCTACAATGAAAATCCAGTGTTATTTCATGAAAAACACTCAAGAAAGCAGGAAGAAAAGGAAATTTGTTCAATATGGAAAAGAGTAGTACAAAAAGCCACAGCAAACATCGTGCTCAATGTTAAAGACTGAAAGATTTACTCCTGAAATCAGGAACAAGGCCAGGAAGCTGGCCTTCATCACCGTTACTCAATAGTGTACTGGAAGTTCCACCCAGAATCTTGAGGAAAGAAATAAAAGGCATCCATGGGTGAATGGAAAAATTAAAACCGTGTCTCTTCACAGAACATAGGTCACATCATCTTATATATAAAACTACCTATAATCAGCAAAGAAATTCTTTGAGCTAATCAACTAATTAATAAGCAAAGTTATAGAACAAAATATCAATTCATGAAAATCTATCTTATATGCATACGCTGGCAAAAAATAATCTGAAAAAGAATTGATGAGAACAATTCCATTTGTAATAATGTCAACATCAATATTTAGGAGTATATTTAATCAAGGTACAAGACTTGTTTTTATGTATGTAAAGTTGTATGTTTGAAATTACTGGAAAGTCAATTACTTTTCAAAACATCATGTATGTCAATAGCATGCCAGAAAAGCAGAGAAAACATCAAACTTCCAGATAGAAGCCAAGCCTTACCCAGATCCAGTTCACCCAAAGTCCACATGTCATTTAGAGGCACCGTGGGAAGGTTATATTAGGAGCCGCTGTCCTCCGTGTTGTGGACGACCTGGATATGGTAGAAACAGTGGGATTTTTGAATTCCAATTTTCCACTTCATGCCACAAAAACACTATTAGAACTAATAAATAAATTCAGTAAAGTTGCAAAATCAATACACAGAAATCAGTTGCATTTCTAAACACTAATAATGAACCATCAGAAAGAGAAAGAAAGCAACCCCATTTACAACTGCATCAAAAAGAACAAAATACCTGGGAATAAAGTCAACCAAGGAGGTGAAAGACCTGCACACTGAAAACTTTAAGACATTGATGAAGACATTGAAAAACACACCAATAAATGGAAAGATATCCTGTTCTCATGGAATGGAACAATTAATGTTGTTAAAATATCCATGCTACCCAAAGCAGTGGACACAGTGAATGCAATCCCTCCCAAAATTCCATGGTATTTTCCCCCCAAATAGAGCAAATCCTCCTAATATCTGTGGGGAACCACAAAGGACCCCAAATAGCCAAAGAAACCCTGCAAAAAGAGAACGGGCTGGAGGCATCTCCCTCCCTGACGTCACACTCTGCTGAGAAGCTACAGTCACCAAAACAGTGTGGAACTGGCTCAAAACGGGCACAGGGACCAGAGGAACAGGACACAGAGACCAGAATTCAACCCCCACGGACGGGGTCGGTGAATTTATGACACAGGGACCAAGGACACACCAAGGAGCACGACACTCCCCACCATAAATGGTGCTGGGAAAACTGGACGCCCCATAACTCATGCTGCCTACCCTGCACACAAACCTGAACAAAAACCCAGCTTTCCACGCCAAGCCCTCCCTCGCTCACACGAAGACGGACCCCCTCAACGGTCAGTCGCCCACAGGAAGCTTCTCCCCACTTTTCCTCACTGTCTCTTCACCTTTTCCTCAGGCATCACCTGGGTCCTCAGGAAACCTAGTTCCCTAGTCAGCGTGGACGCAGCCCCACTTTGTCCTGAAGCCGAAACCCCAGCGAGTCCTAAGGAGACGGAGACCGAGCTCCTCTCAGCAGAGACACTGAGCCGGGCGTCCTACCGGAAGGCCTCCGCCCCCGCCCCCGCGCCTGAGGAGGCTCAACTGCTCTCAGCTGACCTCACAATCGAGTTCCCAGGGAACGAGCATGCGCTGTGGGTCAGAGAGGTGAACTCGGCGCCACCATGTGGTCAGTGCAGGAAGTGCAGGCCGCGCCTCCCTCACAGGTCACTGGAGGCAGCGTGCCCTACTGACAGGACTGCTGAATCCATTAAACTGGACATTCAAACTAAAATGGAGTCTCTATCCCAAAAGTTTTCTAAAAGTAGTTAAGGAACAATTAATTGGAAACCATTTGGAATGAAGTGAATGTAGATGCAAACTTTACAACTTATACCAAATTCACTCAAAGTTATTCAGAGGCAAATTTTATTGTAGTTTCTAATTTATGTTTGGCTGCGTTGGGTCTTCGTTGCTGCATGTGGGCTTTCTCTAGTTGCGTCGAGCGGGGCTACTCTTCGTTGCGGTGCTCGGGCTTCTCACTGCGGTGGCTTCTCTTGTGGGCGAGCATGGGCTCTAGGCGCGCAGGCTTCAGTAGTTGTGCCGCGCAGGCTTGGTTGCTCTGCGGCATGTGGGATCTTCCCGGACCAGGGCTCGAGCCCGTGTCCCCTGCATTGGCAGGCGGACTCTTAACCACTGCGTCACCAGGGAAGTCCCCACAGACAAATTTTAAATACAAAACTATTCAAGGGGCTTCCCTGGTGGCGCAGTGGTTGAGAATCTGCCTGCTAATGCAGGGGACACGGGTTCGAGCCCTGACCTGGGAAGATCCCACATGCCGCGGAGCAACTAGGCCCGTGAGCCACAACTATTGAGCCTGCACGTCTGGAGCCTGTGCTCCGCAACAAGAGAGGCCGCGATAGTGAGAGGCCCGCGCACCGCGATGAAGAGTGGCCCCCGCTTGCCACAACTAGAGAAAGCCTTCACACAGAAACGAAGACCCAACACAGCCAAAAATAAATTAATTAATTAATCAATTAAACAAAAAAAGCTGTCTCTCAAATTTAACTTCCAGAATATATTCGGGAAAAATGCATACGCCCTTTTTGGCCAACCAAAGAAGCGGGCAATGCAAATCAACACTACAAAGAGGTATCACTTCCAATCAGAAAAAAGGACCATCCTCACAAAGGGTAAAAACCAGATAGGCAGGACAAGGAGAGGAGAAAAGGGAGCCTTGTTACGCTGAAGGGGGGAATGTAAATTGCCAACGGCCACTCTGGAGAAGTGTGCTGTGTTTCCTAAAACATCTAAAAAACAGAGCTACAAAGCATAGGGCGCTTCCACTCATGGGCCTATATGTTGGAAAAACCAAAAATCCACAGGACGCAGGCACCCCGTTTACTGCTGCTATGTTTACAACAGCCTCGACTTGGGTACAACTTAATAGTCCTTGGAAGGAAAAAATGGTGAAAGAAAATTTGGTACTTAAGCACAACGGAATATTACTCAGCCCTGAAATCAATGAAATGAGGCCAGTTGCAGCAACTCAGGGGGACTTATGTTTGGTCATTGAGAGTGAAATAAGTTAGACAGCAAGAGAAACTTATCATAAGATATCACTTATAAAGGGAATCTAAAAATCGCCAACCATGAACTGAATTACAAACCGAACACCATCACACATTTACAAAACACACTGATGGCTGCTTAAGGGGAGAAGTGTGGTGCGGTGATGCATAAACCAGGAGGTTGAAATTGGCACAGATACCGTTCCATACGCCAATAATGTAATCGCCAAGACATACTCATTGTTCAAGGAACTGGACTCAGCACACTCTATTCACAGAAAAAAACATCTATCTGACTACTAGAAACTAGAAAAGAATTTAGTGATGTCTCTCTGTAAGTGACTCAGGTGGATGTACAGCACCAAGAAACACGACATTGCAAATCAGCTACACCCCACTCTAAAAATTAATTATAAAAAAAGAAAGACAGTGAGAGAGAGAGGAATTCTTACAAAATTCAATCAGGGGCTGTGATGCAACTGGACTGACCACATCTACACTCACAGCTGAATGGGACGTAAAGCTGGACACCCTAACCCTAAACCCTAACCCTAACCCAACCCTAACCCTACCTTAACCCTAACCCTAACCCAACACTAACCCTAACCCTAAACCTAACCCCTAACCCTAACCCAACCCTAAGCCTAACCCTAACCCCTAGCCCTAGCCCTAACCCTGACCCTAACCCCTAACCCTTAACCCCTAACCCCTCACCCTAACCAAGTTCACAAGTCAACTTCTCGCCCACCTGGAGAGAGTGATTTAATTTTAAAGAGTAAAGACACAATCAGCTCAGTAATTGGCCACGGGGATGGAGGGGCCAAGGCTAACCTGAGCTGGAGGAACGTGGGTGCCTGCCTGGATGCTCAGAGGCCAAGGGCTGTTCTGAGACCTGCTTGGACACCCGTGCACATGGAACAAAGGATCCGTCCAGTCCCAAGAGGGCCCCACCAGCCCTCACGAACGCAACACCAGACTTCCCTGGTGGCGCAGTGGTTAAGAATCCACCTGCCAATGCAGGGGACACGGGTTTGAGCCCTGGTCCGGGAAGATCCCACATGCTGTGGAGCAACTAAGCCCGTGCACCACAACTACTGAGCCTGCGCTCTAGAACCCGCGAGCCACAACTGCTGAAGCCCACGCGCTTAGAGCCTGTGCTCTGCAACAAGAGAAGCCACCGCAATGAGAAGCCCCCACTCGCCGCAACTAGAGAAAGCCTCCGTGCAGCAATGCAGACCCAACACAGCCC
This sequence comes from Balaenoptera physalus, assembly GCF_965194825.1. Taxonomy (NCBI): domain Eukaryota; kingdom Metazoa; phylum Chordata; class Mammalia; order Artiodactyla; family Balaenopteridae; genus Balaenoptera; species Balaenoptera physalus. The sequence goes on along the minus strand of NW_028125473.1, from coordinate 207,827 downwards.
CAAATTAATTAATTAATTAATTAAGAAAAAAAAAAAAAGGCAGCCCCTGGGGGCTGGCAGACTGATGCACCAAGTCTTACATCACGTCTACTTAGTATCCTGCATGTCAGGGGCATGCTGGACCTGGGGCTGCCCACACAGAGAGGGGCCTGCATCACCCTTCCCAGGAGGGAGGGTGGAGGGAAACCCTGCATGACCTCTGAGGCCCTAAGAACCCTTGACTAAGGCTGAGCTCAATTTGAAACAGTGGGTGACCAGAGCAGACATTTCATTCATCTATCAATGAGAATCCAGAACTGGAGGAGCAGAAAACAATGGCCTCGCTCAACCTTGACGCTAATCCTGACATGGACCCTAACCCTAAACTCTGACCCTGACCCTAAGCCCTGACCTAACCTTAGCCTAACCCGTACCCTAAACCTGTACCTTACCCTAACCCATGCTCTACCCGCATCCTACCTGTACCCCAATTCTCACCCATACCCTAACACGCACTCTAACACAGAACCCTAACACCCTGAGACCAAAACCATAAACCTTAACCAATAAGCCAAACCATAACCATAAGCAAACCATAAAATATATTCATTAACCATACCCATAAATAACTCATTAAGCATAAAACTTAAACCATAACAGCAACCATAAACCATACACAGCCCCAACCCTCACACCAGCCCCAGCCCTAATGCTAACCCTCCAAACCACTTACACCAAGCCAAGTCTAATCAGATTATACAAATACATCTTGAAAAAGAAAACTGGGGAATTCTCTGGTGGCCCAGTGGTTAGGACTCTGTGCTTTCACTGCCAAGGGCTCGGGTTCGATCCCTGACTGGGGAACTAAGATCCCACAAGCCATGGGACGTGGCCAAAATAAATAAATAATTAGAATGAAATAAAACCACTATTTTAAAAAAGATTTTAAAAATAGAGGAAAAAAGCAAGAAAACTACCCCAGTACAACTTACAAATATGAATGTAAAAATCTATCACACAATAATAGCAACATGAAACCAACAGAACTTTAAATGGATAATGCCATAAGCAAGTATCTCTACACCAGGAATTTCAGGTTGCTCAACATATTAAAAGTAAGCAATGTATTCAACCACAATAATGGTGTGAAGTAAAAACACATAACCATATCAATTCATGCAAAAAATCTACAATGAAAATCCAGTGTTATTTCATGAAAAACACTCAAGAAAGCAGGAAGAAAAGGAAATTTGTTCAATATGGAAAAGAGTAGTACAAAAAGCCACAGCAAACATCGTGCTCAATGTTAAAGACTGAAAGATTTACTCCTGAAATCAGGAACAAGGCCAGGAAGCTGGCCTTCATCACCGTTACTCAATAGTGTACTGGAAGTTCCACCCAGAATCTTGAGGAAAGAAATAAAAGGCATCCATGGGTGAATGGAAAAATTAAAACCGTGTCTCTTCACAGAACATAGGTCACATCATCTTATATATAAAACTACCTATAATCAGCAAAGAAATTCTTTGAGCTAATCAACTAATTAATAAGCAAAGTTATAGAACAAAATATCAATTCATGAAAATCTATCTTATATGCATACGCTGGCAAAAAATAATCTGAAAAAGAATTGATGAGAACAATTCCATTTGTAATAATGTCAACATCAATATTTAGGAGTATATTTAATCAAGGTACAAGACTTGTTTTTATGTATGTAAAGTTGTATGTTTGAAATTACTGGAAAGTCAATTACTTTTCAAAACATCATGTATGTCAATAGCATGCCAGAAAAGCAGAGAAAACATCAAACTTCCAGATAGAAGCCAAGCCTTACCCAGATCCAGTTCACCCAAAGTCCACATGTCATTTAGAGGCACCGTGGGAAGGTTATATTAGGAGCCGCTGTCCTCCGTGTTGTGGACGACCTGGATATGGTAGAAACAGTGGGATTTTTGAATTCCAATTTTCCACTTCATGCCACAAAAACACTATTAGAACTAATAAATAAATTCAGTAAAGTTGCAAAATCAATACACAGAAATCAGTTGCATTTCTAAACACTAATAATGAACCATCAGAAAGAGAAAGAAAGCAACCCCATTTACAACTGCATCAAAAAGAACAAAATACCTGGGAATAAAGTCAACCAAGGAGGTGAAAGACCTGCACACTGAAAACTTTAAGACATTGATGAAGACATTGAAAAACACACCAATAAATGGAAAGATATCCTGTTCTCATGGAATGGAACAATTAATGTTGTTAAAATATCCATGCTACCCAAAGCAGTGGACACAGTGAATGCAATCCCTCCCAAAATTCCATGGTATTTTCCCCCCAAATAGAGCAAATCCTCCTAATATCTGTGGGGAACCACAAAGGACCCCAAATAGCCAAAGAAACCCTGCAAAAAGAGAACGGGCTGGAGGCATCTCCCTCCCTGACGTCACACTCTGCTGAGAAGCTACAGTCACCAAAACAGTGTGGAACTGGCTCAAAACGGGCACAGGGACCAGAGGAACAGGACACAGAGACCAGAATTCAACCCCCACGGACGGGGTCGGTGAATTTATGACACAGGGACCAAGGACACACCAAGGAGCACGACACTCCCCACCATAAATGGTGCTGGGAAAACTGGACGCCCCATAACTCATGCTGCCTACCCTGCACACAAACCTGAACAAAAACCCAGCTTTCCACGCCAAGCCCTCCCTCGCTCACACGAAGACGGACCCCCTCAACGGTCAGTCGCCCACAGGAAGCTTCTCCCCACTTTTCCTCACCGTCTCTTCACCTTTTCCTCAGGCATCACCTGGGTCCTCAGGAAACCTAGTTCCCTAGTCAGCGTGGACGCAGCCCCACTTTGTCCTGAAGCCGAAACCCCAGCGAGTCCTAAGGAGACGGAGACCGAGCTCCTCTCAGCAGAGACACTGAGCCGGGCGTCCTACCGGAAGGCCTCCGCCCCCGCCCCCGCGCCTGAGGAGGCTCAACTGCTCTCAGCTGACCTCACAATCGAGTTCCCAGGGAACGAGCATGCGCTGTGGGTCAGAGAGGTGAACTCGGCGCCACCATGTGGTCAGTGCAGGAAGTGCAGGCCGCGCCTCCCTCACAGGTCACTGGAGGCAGCGTGCCCTACTGACAGGACTGCTGAATCCATTAAACTGGACATTCAAACTAAAATGGAGTCCCTATCCCAAAAGTTTTCTAAAAGTAGTTAAGGAACAATTAATTGGAAACCATTTGGAATGAAGTGAATGTAGATGCAAACTTTACAACTTATACCAAATTCACTCAAAGTTATTCAGAGGCAAATTTTATTGTAGTTTCTAATTTATGTTTGGCTGCGTTGGGTCTTCGTTGCTGCATGTGGGCTTTCTCTAGTTGCGTCGAGCGGGGCTACTCTTCGTTGCGGTGCTCGGGCTTCTCACTGCGGTGGCTTCTCTTGTGGGCGAGCATGGGCTCTAGGCGCGCAGGCTTCAGTAGTTGTGCCGCGCAGGCTTGGTTGCTCTGCGGCATGTGGGATCTTCCCGGACCAGGGCTCGAGCCCGTGTCCCCTGCATTGGCAGGCGGACTCTTAACCACTGCGTCACCAGGGAAGTCCCCACAGACAAATTTTAAATACAAAACTATTCAAGGGGCTTCCCTGGTGGCGCAGTGGTTGAGAATCTGCCTGCTAATGCAGGGGACACGGGTTCGAGCCCTGACCTGGGAAGATCCCACATGCCGCGGAGCAACTAGGCCCGTGAGCCACAACTATTGAGCCTGCACGTCTGGAGCCTGTGCTCCGCAACAAGAGAGGCCGCGATAGTGAGAGGCCCGCGCACCGCGATGAAGAGTGGCCCCCGCTTGCCACAACTAGAGAAAGCCTTCACACAGAAACGAAGACCCAACACAGCCAAAAATAAATAAATTAATTAATCAATTAAACAAAAAAAGCTGTCTCTCAAATTTAACTTCCAGAATATATTCAGGAAAAATGCATACGCCCTTTTTGGCCAACCAAAGAAGCGGGCAATGCAAATCAACACTACAAAGAGGTATCACTTCGAATCAGAAAAAAGGACCATCCTCACAAAGGGTAAAAACCAGATAGGCAGGACAAGGAGAGGAGAAAAGGGAGCCTTGTTACGCTGAAGGGGGGAATGTAAATTGCCAACGGCCACTCTGGAGAAGTGTGCTGTGTTTCCTAAAACATCTAAAAAACAGAGCTACAAAGCATAGGGCGCTTCCACTCATGGGCCTATATGTTGGAAAAACCAAAAATCCACAGGACGCAGGCACCCCGTTTACTGCTGCTATGTTTACAACAGCCTCGACTTGGGTACAACTTAATAGTCCTTGGAAGGAAAAAATGGTGAAAGAAAATTTGGTACTTAAGCACAACGGAATATTACTCAGCCCTGAAATCAATGAAATGAGGCCAGTTGCAGCAACTCAGGGGGACTTATGTTTGGTCATTGAGAGTGAAATAAGTTAGACAGCAAGAGAAACTTATCATAAGATATCACTTATAAAGGGAATCTAAAAATCGCCAACCATGAACTGAATTACAAACCGAACACCATCACACATTTACAAAACACACTGATGGCTGCTTAAGGGGAGAAGTGTGGTGCGGTGATGCATAAACCAGGAGGTTGAAATTGGCACAGATACCGTTCCATACGCCAATAATGTAATCGCCAAGACATACTCATTGTTCAAGGAACTGGACTCAGCACACTCTATTCACAGAAAAAAACATCTATCTGACTACTAGAAACTAGAAAAGAATTTAGTGATGTCTCTCTGTAAGTGACTCAGGTGGATGTACAGCACCAAGAAACACAACATTGCAAATCAGCTACACCCCACTCTAAAAATTAATTATAAAAAAAGAAAGACAGTGAGAGAGAGAGGAATTCTTACAAAATTCAATCAGGGGCTGTGATGCAACTGGACTGACCACATCTACACTCACAGCTGAATGGGACGTAAAGCTGGACACCCTAACCCTAAACCCTAACCCTAACCCAACCCTAACCCTACCTTAACCCTAACCCTAACCCAACACTAACCCTAACCCTAAACCTAACCCCTAACCCTAACCCAACCCTAAGCCTAACCCTAACCCCTAGCCCTAGCCCTAACCCTGACCCTAACCCCTAACCCTTAACCCCTAACCCCTCACCCTAACCAAGTTCACAAGTCAACTTCTCGCCCACCTGGAGAGAGTGATTTAATTTTAAAGAGTAAAGACACAATCAGCTCAGTAATTGGCCACGGGGATGGAGGGGCCAAGGCTAACCTGAGCTGGAGGAACGTGGGTGCCTGCCTGGATGCTCAGAGGCCAAGGGCTGTTCTGAGACCTGCTTGGACACCCGTGCAGATGGAACAAAGGATCCGTCCAGTCCCAAGAGGGCCCCACCAGCCCTCACGAACGCAACACCAGACTTCCCTGGTGGCGCAGTGGTTAAGAATCCACCTGCCAATGCAGGGGACACGGGTTTGAGCCCTGGTCCGGGAAGATCCCACATGCTGTGGAGCAACTAAGCCCGTGCACCACAACTACTGAGCCTGCGCTCTAGAACCCGCGAGCCACAACTGCTGAAGCCCACGCGCTTAGAGCCTGTGCTCTGCAACAAGAGAAGCCACCGCAATGAGAAGCCCCCACTCGCCGCAACTAGAGAAAGCCTCCGTGCAGCAATGCAGACCCAACACAGCCCCAAATTAATTAATTAATTAATTAAGAAAAAAAAAAAAAGGCAGCCCCTGGGGGCTGGCAGACTGATGCACCAAGTCTTACATCACGTCTACTTAGTATCCTGCATGTCAGGGGCATGCTGGACCTGGGGCTGCCCACACAGAGAGGGGCCTGCATCACCCTTCCCAGGAGGGAGGGTGGAGGGAAACCCTGCATGACCTCTGAGGCCCTAAGAACCCTTGACTAAGGCTGAGCTCAATTTGAAACAGTGGGTGACCAGAGCAGACATTTCATTCATCTATCAATGAGAATCCAGAACTGGAGGAGCAGAAAACAATGGCCTCGCTCAACCTTGACGCTAATCCTGACATGGACCCTAACCCTAAACTCTGACCCTGACCCTAAGCCCTGACCTAACCTTAGCCTAACCCGTACCCTAAACCTGTACCTTACCCTAACCCATGCTCTACCCGCATCCTACCTGTACCCCAATTCTCACCCATACCCTAACACGCACTCTAACACAGAACCCTAACACCCTGAGACCAAAACCATAAACCTTAACCAATAAGCCAAACCATAACCATAAGCAAACCATAAAATATATTTATTAACCATACCCATAAATAACTCATTAAGCATAAAACTTAAACCATAACAGCAACCATAAACCATACACAGCCCCAACCCTCACACCAGCCCCAGCCCTAATGCTAACCCTCCAAACCACTTACACCAAGCCAAGTCTAATCAGATTATACAAATACATCTTGAAAAAGAAAACTGGGGAATTCTCTGGTGGCCCAGTGGTTAGGACTCTGTGCTTTCACTGCCAAGGGCTCGGGTTCGATCCCTGACTGGGGAACTAAGATCCCACAAGCCATGGGACGTGGCCAAAATAAATAAATAATTAGAATGAAATAAAACCACTATTTTAAAAAAGATTTTAAAAATAGAGGAAAAAAGCAAGAAAACTACCCCAGTACAACTTACAAATATGAATGTAAAAATCTATCACACAATAATAGCAACATGAAACCAACAGAACTTTAAATGGATAATGCCATAAGCAAGTATCTCTACACCAGGAATTTCAGGTTGCTCAACATATTAAAAGTAAGCAATGTATTCAACCACAATAATGGTGTGAAGTAAAAACACATAACCATATCAATTCATGCAAAAAATCTACAATGAAAATCCAGTGTTATTTCATGAAAAACACTCAAGAAAGCAGGAAGAAAAGGAAATTTGTTCAATATGGAAAAGAGTAGTACAAAAAGCCACAGCAAACATCGTGCTCAATGTTAAAGACTGAAAGATTTACTCCTGAAATCAGGAACAAGGCCAGGAAGCTGGCCTTCATCACCGTTACTCAATAGTGTACTGGAAGTTCCACCCAGAATCTTGAGGAAAGAAATAAAAGGCATCCATGGGTGAATGGAAAAATTAAAACCGTGTCTCTTCACAGAACATAGGTCACATCATCTTATATATAAAACTACCTATAATCAGCAAAGAAATTCTTTGAGCTAATCAACTAATTAATAAGCAAAGTTATAGAACAAAATATCAATTCATGAAAATCTATCTTATATGCATACGCTGGCAAAAAATAATCTGAAAAAGAATTGATGAGAACAATTCCATTTGTAATAATGTCAACATCAATATTTAGGAGTATATTTAATCAAGGTACAAGACTTGTTTTTATGTATGTAAAGTTGTATGTTTGAAATTACTGGAAAGTCAATTACTTTTCAAAACATCATGTATGTCAATAGCATGCCAGAAAAGCAGAGAAAACATCAAACTTCCAGATAGAAGCCAAGCCTTACCCAGATCCAGTTCACCCAAAGTCCACATGTCATTTAGAGGCACCGTGGGAAGGTTATATTAGGAGCCGCTGTCCTCCGTGTTGTGGACGACCTGGATATGGTAGAAACAGTGGGATTTTTGAATTCCAATTTTCCACTTCATGCCACAAAAACACTATTAGAACTAATAAATAAATTCAGTAAAGTTGCAAAATCAATACACAGAAATCAGTTGCATTTCTAAACACTAATAATGAACCATCAGAAAGAGAAAGAAAGCAACCCCATTTACAACTGCATCAAAAAGAACAAAATACCTGGGAATAAAGTCAACCAAGGAGGTGAAAGACCTGCACACTGAAAACTTTAAGACATTGATGAAGACATTGAAAAACACACCAATAAATGGAAAGATATCCTGTTCTCATGGAATGGAACAATTAATGTTGTTAAAATATCCATGCTACCCAAAGCAGTGGACACAGTGAATGCAATCCCTCCCAAAATTCCATGGTATTTTCCCCCCAAATAGAGCAAATCCTCCTAATATCTGTGGGGAACCACAAAGGACCCCAAATAGCCAAAGAAACCCTGCAAAAAGAGAACGGGCTGGAGGCATCTCCCTCCCTGACGTCACACTCTGCTGAGAAGCTACAGTCACCAAAACAGTGTGGAACTGGCTCAAAACGGGCACAGGGACCAGAGGAACAGGACACAGAGACCAGAATTCAACCCCCACGGACGGGGTCGGTGAATTTATGACACAGGGACCAAGGACACACCAAGGAGCACGACACTCCCCACCATAAATGGTGCTGGGAAAACTGGACGCCCCATAACTCATGCTGCCTACCCTGCACACAAACCTGAACAAAAACCCAGCTTTCCACGCCAAGCCCTCCCTCGCTCACACGAAGACGGACCCCCTCAACGGTCAGTCGCCCACAGGAAGCTTCTCCCCACTTTTCCTCACCGTCTCTTCACCTTTTCCTCAGGCATCACCTGGGTCCTCAGGAAACCTAGTTCCCTAGTCAGCGTGGACGCAGCCCCACTTTGTCCTGAAGCCGAAACCCCAGCGAGTCCTAAAGAGACGGAGACCGAGCTCCTCTCAGCAGAGACACTGAGCCGGGCGTCCTACCGGAAGGCCTCCGCCCCCGCCCCCGCGCCTGAGGAGGCTCAACTGCTCTCAGCTGACCTCACAATCGAGTTCCCAGGGAACGAGCATGCGCTGTGGGTCAGAGAGGTGAACTCGGCGCCACCATGTGGTCAGTGCAGGAAGTGCAGGCCGCGCCTCCCTCACAGGTCACTGGAGGCAGCGTGCCCTACTGACAGGACTGCTGAATCCATTAAACTGGACATTCAAACTAAAATGGAGTCTCTATCCCAAAAGTTTTCTAAAAGTAGTTAAGGAACAATTAATTGGAAACCATTTGGAATGAAGTGAATGTAGATGCAAACTTTACAACTTATACCAAATTCACTCAAAGTTATTCAGAGGCAAATTTTATTGTAGTTTCTAATTTATGTTTGGCTGCGTTGGGTCTTCGTTGCTGCATGTGGGCTTTCTCTAGTTGCGTCGAGCGGGGCTACTCTTCGTTGCGGTGCTCGGGCTTCTCACTGCGGTGGCTTCTCTTGTGGGCGAGCATGGGCTCTAGGCGCGCAGGCTTCAGTAGTTGTGCCGCGCAGGCTTGGTTGCTCTGCGGCATGTGGGATCTTCCCGGACCAGGGCTCGAGCCCGTGTCCCCTGCATTGGCAGGCGGACTCTTAACCACTGCGTCACCAGGGAAGTCCCCACAGACAAATTTTAAATACAAAACTATTCAAGGGGCTTCCCTGGTGGCGCAGTGGTTGAGAATCTGCCTGCTAATGCAGGGGACACGGGTTCGAGCCCTGACCTGGGAAGATCCCACATGCCGCGGAGCAACTAGGCCCGTGAGCCACAACTATTGAGCCTGCACGTCTGGAGCCTGTGCTCCGCAACAAGAGAGGCCGCGATAGTGAGAGGCCCGCGCACCGCGATGAAGAGTGGCCCCCGCTTGCCACAACTAGAGAAAGCCTTCACACAGAAACGAAGACCCAACACAGCCAAAAATAAATAAATTAATTAATCAATTAAACAAAAAAAGCTGTCTCTCAAATTTAACTTCCAGAATATATTCGGGAAAAATGCATACGCCCTTTTTGGCCAACCAAAGAAGCGGGCAATGCAAATCAACACTACAAAGAGGTATCACTTCGAATCAGAAAAAAGGACCATCCTCACAAAGGGTAAAAACCAGATAGGCAGGACAAGGAGAGGAGAAAAGGGAGCCTTGTTACGCTGAAGGGGGGAATGTAAATTGCCAACGGCCACTCTGGAGAAGTGTGCTGTGTTTCCTAAAACATCTAAAAAACAGAGCTACAAAGCATAGGGCGCTTCCACTCATGGGCCTATATGTTGGAAAAACCAAAAATCCACAGGACGCAGGCACCCCGTTTACTGCTGCTATGTTTACAACAGCCTCGACTTGGGTACAACTTAATAGTCCTTGGAAGGAAAAAATGGTGAAAGAAAATTTGGTACTTAAGCACAACGGAATATTACTCAGCCCTGAAATCAATGAAATGAGGCCAGTTGCAGCAACTCAGGGGGACTTATGTTTGGTCATTGAGAGTGAAATAAGTTAGACAGCAAGAGAAACTTATCATAAGATATCACTTATAAAGGGAATCTAAAAATCGCCAACCATGAACTGAATTACAAACCGAACACCATCACACATTTACAAAACACACTGATGGCTGCTTAAGGGGAGAAGTGTGGTGCGGTGATGCATAAACCAGGAGGTTGAAATTGGCACAGATACCGTTCCATACGCCAATAATGTAATCGCCAAGACATACTCATTGTTCAAGGAACTGGACTCAGCACACTCTATTCACAGAAAAAAACATCTATCTGACTACTAGAAACTAGAAAAGAATTTAATGATGTCTCTCTGTAAGTGACTCAGGTGGATGTACAGCACCAAGAAACACGACATTGCAAATCAGCTACACCCCACTCTAAAAATTAATTATAAAAAAAGAAAGACAGTGAGAGAGAGAGGAATTCTTACAAAATTCAATCAGGGGCTGTGATGCAACTGGACTGACCACATCTACACTCACAGCTGAATGGGACGTAAAGCTGGACACCCTAATCCTAAACCCTAACCCTAACCCAACCCTAACCCTACCTTAACCCTAACCCTAACCCAACACTAACCCTAACCCTAAACCTAACCCCTAACCCTAACCCAACCCTAAGCCTAACCCTAACCCCTAGCCCTAGCCCTAACCCTGACCCTAACCCCTAACCCTTAACCCCTAACCCCTCACCCTAACCAAGTTCACAAGTCAACTTCTCGCCCACCTGGAGAGAGTGATTTAATTTTAAAGAGTAAAGACACAATCAGCTCAGTAATTGGCCACGGGGATGGAGGGGCCAAGGCTAACCTGAGCTGGAGGAACGTGGGTGCCTGCCTGGATGCTCAGAGGCCAAGGGCTGTTCTGAGACCTGCTTGGACACCCGTGCAGATGGAACAAAGGATCCGTCCAGTCCCAAGAGGGCCCCACCAGCCCTCACGAACGCAACACCAGACTTCCCTGGTGGCGCAGTGGTTAAGAATCCACCTGCCAATGCAGGGGACACGGGTTTGAGCCCTGGTCCGGGAAGATCCCACATGCTGTGGAGCAACTAAGCCCGTGCACCACAACTACTGAGCCTGCGCTCTAGAACCCGCGAGCCACAACTGCTGAAGCCCACGCGCTTAGAGCCTGTGCTCTGCAACAAGAGAAGCCACCGCAATGAGAAGCCCCCACTCGCCGCAACTAGAGAAAGCCTCCGTGCAGCAATGCAGACCCAACACAGCCCCAAATTAATTAATTAATTAATTAATTAAGAAAAAAAAAAAAGGCAGCCCCTGGGGGCTGGCAGACTGATGCACCAAGTCTTACATCACGTCTACTTAGTATCCTGCATGTCAGGGGCATGCTGGACCTGGGGCTGCCCACACAGAGAGGGGCCTGCATCACCCTTCCCAGGAGGGAGGGTGGAGGGAAACCCTGCATGACCTCTGAGGCCCTAAGAACCCTTGACTAAGGCTGAGCTCAATTTGAAACAGTGGGTGACCAGAGCAGACATTTCATTCATCTATCAATGAGAATCCAGAACTGGAGGAGCAGAAAACAATGGCCTCGCTCAACCTTGACGCTAATCCTGACATGGACCCTAACCCTAAACTCTGACCCTGACCCTAAGCCCTGACCTAACCTTAGCCTAACCCGTACCCTAAACCTGTACCTTACCCTAACCCATGCTCTACCCGCATCCTACCTGTACCCCAATTCTCACCCATACCCTAACACGCACTCTAACACAGAACCCTAACACCCTGAGACCAAAACCATAAACCTTAACCAATAAGCCAAACCATAACCATAAGCAAACCATAAAATATATTCATTAACCATACCCATAAATAACTCATTAAGCATAAAACTTAAACCATAACAGCAACCATAAACCATACACAGCTCCAACCCTCACACCAGCCCCAGCCCTAATGCTAACCCTCCAAACCACTTACACCAAGCCAAGTCTAATCAGATTATACAAATACATCTTGAAAAAGAAAACTGGGGAATTCTCTGGTGGCCCAGTGGTTAGGACTCTGTGCTTTCACTGCCAAGGGCTCGGGTTCGATCCCTGACTGGGGAACTAAGATCCCACAAGCCATGGGACGTGGCCAAAATAAATAAATAATTAGAATGAAATAAAACCACTATTTTAAAAAAGATTTTAAAAATAGAGGAAAAAAGCAAGAAAACTACCCCAGTACAACTTACAAATATGAATGTAAAAATCTATCACACAATAATAGCAACATGAAACCAACAGAACTTTAAATGGATAATGCCATAAGCAAGTATCTCTACACCAGGAATTTCAGGTTGCTCAACATATTAAAAGTAAGCAATGTATTCAACCACAATAATGGTGTGAAGTAAAAACACATAACCATATCAATTCATGCAAAAAATCTACAATGAAAATCCAGTGTTATTTCATGAAAAACACTCAAGAAAGCAGGAAGAAAAGGAAATTTGTTCAATATGGAAAAGAGTAGTACAAAAAGCCACAGCAAACATCGTGCTCAATGTTAAAGACTGAAAGATTTACTCCTGAAATCAGGAACAAGGCCAGGAAGCTGGCCTTCATCACCGTTACTCAATAGTGTACTGGAAGTTCCACCCAGAATCTTGAGGAAAGAAATAAAAGGCATCCATGGGTGAATGGAAAAATTAAAACCGTGTCTCTTCACAGAACATAGGTCACATCATCTTATATATAAAACTACCTATAATCAGCAAAGAAATTCTTTGAGCTAATCAACTAATTAATAAGCAAAGTTATAGAACAAAATATCAATTCATGAAAATCTATCTTATATGCATACGCTGGCAAAAAATAATCTGAAAAAGAATTGATGAGAACAATTCCATTTGTAATAATGTCAACATCAATATTTAGGAGTATATTTAATCAAGGTACAAGACTTGTTTTTATGTATGTAAAGTTGTATGTTTGAAATTACTGGAAAGTCAATTACTTTTCAAAACATCATGTATGTCAATAGCATGCCAGAAAAGCAGAGAAAACATCAAACTTCCAGATAGAAGCCAAGCCTTACCCAGATCCAGTTCACCCAAAGTCCACATGTCATTTAGAGGCACCGTGGGAAGGTTATATTAGGAGCCGCTGTCCTCCGTGTTGTGGACGACCTGGATATGGTAGAAACAGTGGGATTTTTGAATTCCAATTTTCCACTTCATGCCACAAAAACACTATTAGAACTAATAAATAAATTCAGTAAAGTTGCAAAATCAATACACAGAAATCAGTTGCATTTCTAAACACTAATAATGAACCATCAGAAAGAGAAAGAAAGCAACCCCATTTACAACTGCATCAAAAAGAACAAAATACCTGGGAATAAAGTCAACCAAGGAGGTGAAAGACCTGCACACTGAAAACTTTAAGACATTGATGAAGACATTGAAAAACACACCAATAAATGGAAAGATATCCTGTTCTCATGGAATGGAACAATTAATGTTGTTAAAATATCCATGCTACCCAAAGCAGTGGACACAGTGAATGCAATCCCTCCCAAAATTCCATGGTATTTTCCCCCCAAATAGAGCAAATCCTCCTAATATCTGTGGGGAACCACAAAGGACCCCAAATAGCCAAAGAAACCCTGAAAAAAGAGAACGGGCTGGAGGCATCTCCCTCCCTGACGTCACACTCTGCTGAGAAGCTACAGTCACCAAAACAGTGTGGAACTGGCTCAAAACGGGCACAGGGACCAGAGGAACAGGACACAGAGACCAGAATTCAACCCCCACGGACGGGGTCGGTGAATTTATGACACAGGGACCAAGGACACACCAAGGAGCACGACACTCCCCACCATAAATGGTGCTGGGAAAACTGGACGCCCCATAACTCATGCTGCCTACCCTGCACACAAACCTGAACAAAAACCCAGCTTTCCACGCCAAGCCCTCCCTCGCTCACACGAAGACGGACCCCCTCAACGGTCAGTCGCCCACAGGAAGCTTCTCCCCACTTTTCCTCACCGTCTCTTCACCTTTTCCTCAGGCATCACCTGGGTCCTCAGGAAACCTAGTTCCCTAGTCAGCGTGGACGCAGCCCCACTTTGTCCTGAAGCCGAAACCCCAGCGAGTCCTAAGGAGACGGAGACCGAGCTCCTCTCAGCAGAGACACTGAGCCGGGCGTCCTACCGGAAGGCCTCCGCCCCCGCCCCCGCGCCTGAGGAGGCTCAACTGCTCTCAGCTGACCTCACAATCGAGTTCCCAGGGAACGAGCATGCGCTGTGGGTCAGAGAGGTGAACTCGGCGCCACCATGTGGTCAGTGCAGGAAGTGCAGGCCGCGCCTCCCTCACAGGTCACTGGAGGCAGCGTGCCCTACTGACAGGACTGCTGAATCCATTAAACTGGACATTCAAACTAAAATGGAGTCCCTATCCCAAAAGTTTTCTAAAAGTAGTTAAGGAACAATTAATTGGAAACCATTTGGAATGAAGTGAATGTAGATGCAAACTTTACAACTTATACCAAATTCACTCAAAGTTATTCAGAGGCAAATTTTATTGTAGTTTCTAATTTATGTTTGGCTGCGTTGGGTCTTCGTTGCTGCATGTGGGCTTTCTCTAGTTGCGTCGAGCGGGGCTACTCTTCGTTGCGGTGCTCGGGCTTCTCACTGCGGTGGCTTCTCTTGTGGGCGAGCATGGGCTCTAGGCGCGCAGGCTTCAGTAGTTGTGCCGCGCAGGCTTGGTTGCTCTGCGGCATGTGGGATCTTCCCGGACCAGGGCTCGAGCCCGTGTCCCCTGCATTGGCAGGCGGACTCTTAACCACTGCGTCACCAGGGAAGTCCCCACAGACAAATTTTAAATACAAAACTATTCAAGGGGCTTCCCTGGTGGCGCAGTGGTTGAGAATCTGCCTGCTAATGCAGGGGACACGGGTTCGAGCCCTGACCTGGGAAGATCCCACATGCCGCGGAGCAACTAGGCCCGTGAGCCACAACTATTGAGCCTGCACGTCTGGAGCCTGTGCTCCGCAACAAGAGAGGCCGCGATAGTGAGAGGCCCGCGCACCGCGATGAAGAGTGGCCCCCGCTTGCCACAACTAGAGAAAGCCTTCACACAGAAACGAAGACCCAACACAGCCAAAAATAAATAAATTAATTAATCAATTAAACAAAAAAAGCTGTCTCTCAAATTTAACTTCCAGAATATATTCGGGAAAAATGCATACGCCCTTTTTGGCCAACCAAAGAAGCGGGCAATGCAAATCAACACTACAAAGAGGTATCACTTCGAATCAGAAAAAAGGACCATCCTCACAAAGGGTAAAAACCAGATAGGCAGGACAAGGAGAGGAGAAAAGGGAGCCTTGTTACGCTGAAGGGGGGAATGTAAATTGCCAACGGCCACTCTGGAGAAGTGTGCTGTGTTTCCTAAAACATCTAAAAAACAGAGCTACAAAGCATAGGGCGCTTCCACTCATGGGCCTATATGTTGGAAAAACCAAAAATCCACAGGACGCAGGCACCCCGTTTACTGCTGCTATGTTTACAACAGCCTCGACTTGGGTACAACTTAATAGTCCTTGGAAGGAAAAAATGGTGAAAGAAAATTTGGTACTTAAGCACAACGGAATATTACTCAGCCCTGAAATCAATGAAATGAGGCCAGTTGCAGCAACTCAGGGGGACTTATGTTTGGTCATTGAGAGTGAAATAAGTTAGACAGCAAGAGAAACTTATCATAAGATATCACTTATAAAGGGAATCTAAAAATCGCCAACCATGAACTGAATTACAAACCGAACACCATCACACATTTACAAAACACACTGATGGCTGCTTAAGGGGAGAAGTGTGGTGCGGTGATGCATAAACCAGGAGGTTGAAATTGGCACAGATACCGTTCCATACGCCAATAATGTAATCGCCAAGACATACTCATTGTTCAAGGAACTGGACTCAGCACACTCTATTCACAGAAAAAAACATCTATCTGACTACTAGAAACTAGAAAAGAATTTAGTGATGTCTCTCTGTAAGTGACTCAGGTGGATGTACAGCGCCAAGAAACACGACATTGCAAATCAGCTACACCCCACTCTAAAAATTAATTATAAAAAAAGAAAGACAGTGAGAGAGAGAGGAATTCTTACAAAATTCAATCAGGGGCTGTGATGCAACTGGACTGACCACATCTACACTCACAGCTGAATGGGACGTAAAGCTGGACACCCTAATCCTAAACCCTAACCCTAACCCAACCCTAACCCTACCTTAACCCTAACCCTAACCCAACACTAACCCTAACCCTAAACCTAACCCCTAACCCTAACCCAACCCTAAGCCTAACCCTAACCCCTAGCCCTAGCCCTAACCCTGACCCTAACCCCTAACCCTTAACCCCTAACCCCTCACCCTAACCAAGTTCACAAGTCAACTTCTCGCCCACCTGGAGAGAGTGATTTAATTTTAAAGAGTAAAGACACAATCAGCTCAGTAATTGGCCACGGGGATGGAGGGGCCAAGGCTAACCTGAGCTGGAGGAACGTGGGTGCCTGCCTGGATGCTCAGAGGCCAAGGGCTGTTCTGAGACCTGCTTGGACACCCGTGCACATGGAACAAAGGATCCGTCCAGTCCCAAGAGGGCCCCACCAGCCCTCACGAACGCAACACCAGACTTCCCTGGTGGCGCAGTGGTTAAGAATCCACCTGCCAATGCAGGGGACACGGGTTTGAGCCCTGGTCCGGGAAGATCCCACATGCTGTGGAGCAACTAAGCCCGTGCACCACAACTACTGAGCCTGCGCTCTAGAACCCGCGAGCCACAACTGCTGAAGCCCACGCGCTTAGAGCCTGTGCTCTGCAACAAGAGAAGCCACCGCAATGAGAAGCCCCCACTCGCCGCAACTAGAGAAAGCCTCCGTGCAGCAATGCAGACCCAACACAGCCCCAAATTAATTAATTAATTAATTAATTAAGAAAAAAAAAAAAAGGCAGCCCCTGGGGGCTGGCAGACTGATGCACCAAGTCTTACATCACGTCTACTTAGTATCCTGCATGTCAGGGCCATGCTGGACCTGGGGCTGCCCACACAGAGTGGGGCCTGCATCACCCTTCCCAGGAGGGAGGGTGGAGGGAAACCCTGCATGACCTCTGAGGCCCTAAGAACCCTTGACTAAGGCTGAGCTCAATTTGAAACAGTGGGTGACCAGAGCAGACATTTCATTCATCTATCAATGAGAATCCAGAACTGGAGGAGCAGAAAACAATGGCCTCGCTCAACCTTGACGCTAATCCTGACATGGACCCTAACCCTAAACTCTGACCCTGACCCTAAGCCCTGACCTAACCTTAGCCTAACCCGTACCCTAAACCTGTACCTTACCCTAACCCATGCTCTACCCGCATCCTACCTGTACCCCAATTCTCACCCATACCCTAACACGCACTCTAACACAGAACCCTAACACCCTGAGACCAAAACCATAAACCTTAACCAATAAGCCAAACCATAACCATAAGCAAACCATAAAATATATTCATTAACCATACCCATAAATAACTCATTAAGCATAAAACTTAAACCATAACAGCAACCATAAACCATACACAGCTCCAACCCTCACACCAGCCCCAGCCCTAATGCTAACCCTCCAAACCACTTACACCAAGCCAAGTCTAATCAGATTATACAAATACATCTTGAAAAAGAAAACTGGGGAATTCTCTGGTGGCCCAGTGGTTAGGACTCTGTGCTTTCACTGCCAAGGGCTCGGGTTCGATCCCTGACTGGGGAACTAAGATCCCACAAGCCATGGGACGTGGCCAAAATAAATAAATAATTAGAATGAAATAAAACCACTATTTTAAAAAAGATTTTAAAAATAGAGGAAAAAAGCAAGAAAACTACCCCAGTACAACTTACAAATATGAATGTAAAAATCTATCACACAATAATAGCAACATGAAACCAACAGAACTTTAAATGGATAATGCCATAAGCAAGTATCTCTACACCAGGAATTTCAGGTTGCTCAACATATTAAAAGTAAGCAATGTATTCAACCACAATAATGGTGTGAAGTAAAAACACATAACCATATCAATTCATGCAAAAAATCTACAATGAAAATCCAGTGTTATTTCATGAAAAACACTCAAGAAAGCAGGAAGAAAAGGAAATTTGTTCAATATGGAAAAGAGTAGTACAAAAAGCCACAGCAAACATCGTGCTCAATGTTAAAGACTGAAAGATTTACTCCTGAAATCAGGAACAAGGCCAGGAAGCTGGCCTTCATCACCGTTACTCAATAGTGTACTGGAAGTTCCACCCAGAATCTTGAGGAAAGAAATAAAAGGCATCCATGGGTGAATGGAAAAATTAAAACCGTGTCTCTTCACAGAACATAGGTCACATCATCTTATATATAAAACTACCTATAATCAGCAAAGAAATTCTTTGAGCTAATCAACTAATTAATAAGCAAAGTTATAGAACAAAATATCAATTCATGAAAATCTATCTTATATGCATACGCTGGCAAAAAATAATCTGAAAAAGAATTGATGAGAACAATTCCATTTGTAATAATGTCAACATCAATATTTAGGAGTATATTTAATCAAGGTACAAGACTTGTTTTTATGTATGTAAAGTTGTATGTTTGAAATTACTGGAAAGTCAATTACTTTTCAAAACATCATGTATGTCAATAGCATGCCAGAAAAGCAGAGAAAACATCAAACTTCCAGATAGAAGCCAAGCCTTACCCAGATCCAGTTCACCCAAAGTCCACATGTCATTTAGAGGCACCGTGGGAAGGTTATATTAGGAGCCGCTGTCCTCCGTGTTGTGGACGACCTGGATATGGTAGAAACAGTGGGATTTTTGAATTCCAATTTTCCACTTCATGCCACAAAAACACTATTAGAACTAATAAATAAATTCAGTAAAGTTGCAAAATCAATACACAGAAATCAGTTGCATTTCTAAACACTAATAATGAACCATCAGAAAGAGAAAGAAAGCAACCCCATTTACAACTGCATCAAAAAGAACAAAATACCTGGGAATAAAGTCAACCAAGGAGGTGAAAGACCTGCACACTGAAAACTTTAAGACATTGATGAAGACATTGAAAAACACACCAATAAATGGAAAGATATCCTGTTCTCATGGAATGGAACAATTAATGTTGTTAAAATATCCATGCTACCCAAAGCAGTGGACACAGTGAATGCAATCCCTCCCAAAATTCCATGGTATTTTCCCCCCAAATAGAGCAAATCCTCCTAATATCTGTGGGGAACCACAAAGGACCCCAAATAGCCAAAGAAACCCTGCAAAAAGAGAACGGGCTGGAGGCATCTCCCTCCCTGACGTCACACTCTGCTGAGAAGCTACAGTCACCAAAACAGTGTGGAACTGGCTCAAAACGGGCACAGGGACCAGAGGAACAGGACACAGAGACCAGAATTCAACCCCCACGGACGGGGTCGGTGAATTTATGACACAGGGACCAAGGACACACCAAGGAGCACGACACTCCCCACCATAAATGGTGCTGGGAAAACTGGACGCCCCATAACTCATGCTGCCTACCCTGCACACAAACCTGAACAAAAACCCAGCTTTCCACGCCAAGCCCTCCCTCGCTCACACGAAGACGGACCCCCTCAACGGTCAGTCGCCCACAGGAAGCTTCTCCCCACTTTTCCTCACCGTCTCTTCACCTTTTCCTCAGGCATCACCTGGGTCCTCAGGAAACCTAGTTCCCTAGTCAGCGTGGACGCAGCCCCACTTTGTCCTGAAGCCGAAACCCCAGCGAGTCCTAAGGAGACGGAGACCGAGCTCCTCTCAGCAGAGACACTGAGCCGGGCGTCCTACCGGAAGGCCTCCGCCCCCGCCCCCGCGCCTGAGGAGGCTCAACTGCTCTCAGCTGACCTCACAATCGAGTTCCCAGGGAACGAGCATGCGCTGTGGGTCAGAGAGGTGAACTCGGCGCCACCATGTGGTCAGTGCAGGAAGTGCAGGCCGCGCCTCCCTCACAGGTCACTGGAGGCAGCGTGCCCTACTGACAGGACTGCTGAATCCATTAAACTGGACATTCAAACTAAAATGGAGTCCCTATCCCAAAAGTTTTCTAAAAGTAGTTAAGGAACAATTAATTGGAAACCATTTGGAATGAAGTGAATGTAGATGCAAACTTTACAACTTATACCAAATTCACTCAAAGTTATTCAGAGGCAAATTTTATTGTAGTTTCTAATTTATGTTTGGCTGCGTTGGGTCTTCGTTGCTGCATGTGGGCTTTCTCTAGTTGCGTCGAGCGGGGCTACTCTTCGTTGCGGTGCTCGGGCTTCTCACTGCGGTGGCTTCTCTTGTGGGCGAGCATGGGCTCTAGGCGCGCAGGCTTCAGTAGTTGTGCCGCGCAGGCTTGGTTGCTCTGCGGCATGTGGGATCTTCCCGGACCAGGGCTCGAGCCCGTGTCCCCTGCATTGGCAGGCGGACTCTTAACCACTGCGTCACCAGGGAAGTCCCCACAGACAAATTTTAAATACAAAACTATTCAAGGGGCTTCCCTGGTGGCGCAGTGGTTGAGAATCTGCCTGCTAATGCAGGGGACACGGGTTCGAGCCCTGACCTGGGAAGATCCCACATGCCGCGGAGCAACTAGGCCCGTGAGCCACAACTATTGAGCCTGCACGTCTGGAGCCTGTGCTCCGCAACAAGAGAGGCCGCGATAGTGAGAGGCCCGCGCACCGCGATGAAGAGTGGCCCCCGCTTGCCACAACTAGAGAAAGCCTTCACACAGAAACGAAGACCCAACACAGCCAAAAATAAATAAATTAATTAATCAATTAAACAAAAAAAGCTGTCTCTCAAATTTAACTTCCAGAATATATTCGGGAAAAATGCATACGCCCTTTTTGGCCAACCAAAGAAGCGGCAATGCAAATCAACACTACAAAGAGGTATCACTTCGAATCAGAAAAAAGGACCATCCTCACAAAGGGTAAAAACCAGATAGGCAGGACAAGGAGAGGAGAAAAGGGAGCCTTGTTACGCTGAAGGGGGGAATGTAAATTGCCAACGGCCACTCTGGAGAAGTGTGCTGTGTTTCCTAAAACATCTAAAAAACAGAGCTACAAAGCATAGGGCGCTTCCACTCATGGGCCTATATGTTGGAAAAACCAAAAATCCACAGGACGCAGGCACCCCGTTTACTGCTGCTATGTTTACAACAGCCTCGACTTGGGTACAACTTAATAGTCCTTGGAAGGAAAAAATGGTGAAAGAAAATTTGGTACTTAAGCACAACGGAATATTACTCAGCCCTGAAATCAATGAAATGAGGCCAGTTGCAGCAACTCAGGGGGACTTATGTTTGGTCATTGAGAGTGAAATAAGTTAGACAGCAAGAGAAACTTATCATAAGATATCACTTATAAAGGGAATCTAAAAATCGCCAACCATGAACTGAATTACAAACCGAACACCATCACACATTTACAAAACACACTGATGGCTGCTTAAGGGGAGAAGTGTGGTGCGGTGATGCATAAACCAGGAGGTTGAAATTGGCACAGATACCGTTCCATACGCCAATAATGTAATCGCCAAGACATACTCATTGTTCAAGGAACTGGACTCAGCACACTCTATTCACAGAAAAAAACATCTATCTGACTACTAGAAACTAGAAAAGAATTTAGTGATGTCTCTCTGTAAGTGACTCAGGTGGATGTACAGCACCAAGAAACACGACATTGCAAATCAGCTACACCCCACTCTAAAAATTAATTATAAAAAAAGAAAGACAGTGAGAGAGAGAGGAATTCTTACAAAATTCAATCAGGGGCTGTGATGCAACTGGACTGACCACATCTACACTCACAGCTGAATGGGACGTAAAGCTGGACACCCTAACCCTAAACCCTAACCCTAACCCAACCCTAACCCTACCTTAACCCTAACCCTAACCCAACACTAACCCTAACCCTAAACCTAACCCCTAACCCTAACCCAACCCTAAGCCTAACCCTAACCCCTAGCCCTAGCCCTAACCCTGACCCTAACCCCTAACCCTTAACCCCTAACCCCTCACCCTAACCAAGTTCACAAGTCAACTTCTCGCCCACCTGGAGAGAGTGATTTAATTTTAAAGAGTAAAGACACAATCAGCTCAGTAATTGGCCACGGGGATGGAGGGGCCAAGGCTAACCTGAGCTGGAGGAACGTGGGTGCCTGCCTGGATGCTCAGAGGCCAAGGGCTGTTCTGAGACCTGCTTGGACACCCGTGCACATGGAACAAAGGATCCGTCCAGTCCCAAGAGGGCCCCACCAGCCCTCACGAACGCAACACCAGACTTCCCTGGTGGCGCAGTGGTTAAGAATCCACCTGCCAATGCAGGGGACACGGGTTTGAGCCCTGGTCCGGGAAGATCCCACATGCTGTGGAGCAACTAAGCCCGTGCACCACAACTACTGAGCCTGCGCTCTAGAACCCGCGAGCCACAACTGCTGAAGCCCACGCGCTTAGAGCCTGTGCTCTGCAACAAGAGAAGCCACCGCAATGAGAAGCCCCCACTCGCCGCAACTAGAGAAAGCCTCCGTGCAGCAATGCAGACCCAACACAGCCCCAAATTAATTAATTAATTAATTAATTAAGAAAAAAAAAAAAAGGCAGCCCCTGGGGGCTGGCAGACTGATGCACCAAGTCTTACATCACGTCTACTTAGTATCCTGCATGTCAGGGCCATGCTGGACCTGGGGCTGCCCACACAGAGTGGGGCCTGCATCACCCTTCCCAGGAGGGAGGGTGGAGGGAAACCCTGCATGACCTCTGAGGCCCTAAGAACCCTTGACTAAGGCTGAGCTCAATTTGAAACAGTGGGTGACCAGAGCAGACATTTCATTCATCTATCAATGAGAATCCAGAACTGGAGGAGCAGAAAACAATGGCCTCGCTCAACCTTGACGCTAATCCTGACATGGACCCTAACCCTAAACTCTGACCCTGACCCTAAGCCCTGACCTAACCTTAGCCTAACCCGTACCCTAAACCTGTACCTTACCCTAACCCATGCTCTACCCGCATCCTACCTGTACCCCAATTCTCACCCATACCCTAACACGCACTCTAACACAGAACCCTAACACCCTGAGACCAAAACCATAAACCTTAACCAATAAGCCAAACCATAACCATAAGCAAACCATAAAATATATTCATTAACCATACCCATAAATAACTCATTAAGCATAAAACTTAAACCATAACAGCAACCATAAACCATACACAGCCCCAACCCTCACACCAGCCCCAGCCCTAATGCTAACCCTCCAAACCACTTACACCAAGCCAAGTCTAATCAGATTATACAAATACATCTTGAAAAAGAAAACTGGGGAATTCTCTGGTGGCCCAGTGGTTAGGACTCTGTGCTTTCACTGCCAAGGGCTCGGGTTCGATCCCTGACTGGGGAACTAAGATCCCACAAGCCATGGGACGTGGCCAAAATAAATAAATAATTAGAATGAAATAAAACCACTATTTTAAAAAAGATTTTAAAAATAGAGGAAAAAAGCAAGAAAACTACCCCAGTACAACTTACAAATATGAATGTAAAAATCTATCACACAATAATAGCAACATGAAACCAACAGAACTTTAAATGGATAATGCCATAAGCAAGTATCTCTACACCAGGAATTTCAGGTTGCTCAACATATTAAAAGTAAGCAATGTATTCAACCACAATAATGGTGTGAAGTAAAAACACATAACCATATCAATTCATGCAAAAAATCTACAATGAAAATCCAGTGTTATTTCATGAAAAACACTCAAGAAAGCAGGAAGAAAAGGAAATTTGTTCAATATGGAAAAGAGTAGTACAAAAAGCCACAGCAAACATCGTGCTCAATGTTAAAGACTGAAAGATTTACTCCTGAAATCAGGAACAAGGCCAGGAAGCTGGCCTTCATCACCGTTACTCAATAGTGTACTGGAAGTTCCACCCAGAATCTTGAGGAAAGAAATAAAAGGCATCCATGGGTGAATGGAAAAATTAAAACCGTGTCTCTTCACAGAACATAGGTCACATCATCTTATATATAAAACTACCTATAATCAGCAAAGAAATTCTTTGAGCTAATCAACTAATTAATAAGCAAAGTTATAGAACAAAATATCAATTCATGAAAATCTATCTTATATGCATACGCTGGCAAAAAATAATCTGAAAAAGAATTGATGAGAACAATTCCATTTGTAATAATGTCAACATCAATATTTAGGAGTATATTTAATCAAGGTACAAGACTTGTTTTTATGTATGTAAAGTTGTATGTTTGAAATTACTGGAAAGTCAATTACTTTTCAAAACATCATGTATGTCAATAGCATGCCAGAAAAGCAGAGAAAACATCAAACTTCCAGATAGAAGCCAAGCCTTACCCAGATCCAGTTCACCCAAAGTCCACATGTCATTTAGAGGCACCGTGGGAAGGTTATATTAGGAGCCGCTGTCCTCCGTGTTGTGGACGACCTGGATATGGTAGAAACAGTGGGATTTTTGAATTCCAATTTTCCACTTCATGCCACAAAAACACTATTAGAACTAATAAATAAATTCAGTAAAGTTGCAAAATCAATACACAGAAATCAGTTGCATTTCTAAACACTAATAATGAACCATCAGAAAGAGAAAGAAAGCAACCCCATTTACAACTGCATCAAAAAGAACAAAATACCTGGGAATAAAGTCAACCAAGGAGGTGAAAGACCTGCACACTGAAAACTTTAAGACATTGATGAAGACATTGAAAAACACACCAATAAATGGAAAGATATCCTGTTCTCATGGAATGGAACAATTAATGTTGTTAAAATATCCATGCTACCCAAAGCAGTGGACACAGTGAATGCAATCCCTCCCAAAATTCCATGGTATTTTCCCCCCAAATAGAGCAAATCCTCCTAATATCTGTGGGGAACCACAAAGGACCCCAAATAGCCAAAGAAACCCTGCAAAAAGAGAACGGGCTGGAGGCATCTCCCTCCCTGACGTCACACTCTGCTGAGAAGCTACAGTCACCAAAACAGTGTGGAACTGGCTCAAAACGGGCACAGGGACCAGAGGAACAGGACACAGAGACCAGAATTCAACCCCCACGGACGGGGTCGGTGAATTTATGACACAGGGACCAAGGACACACCAAGGAGCACGACACTCCCCACCATAAATGGTGCTGGGAAAACTGGACGCCCCATAACTCATGCTGCCTACCCTGCACACAAACCTGAACAAAAACCCAGCTTTCCACGCCAAGCCCTCCCTCGCTCACACGAAGACGGACCCCCTCAACGGTCAGTCGCCCACAGGAAGCTTCTCCCCACTTTTCCTCACCGTCTCTTCACCTTTTCCTCAGGCATCACCTGGGTCCTCAGGAAACCTAGTTCCCTAGTCAGCGTGGACGCAGCCCCACTTTGTCCTGAAGCCGAAACCCCAGCGAGTCCTAAGGAGACGGAGACCGAGCTCCTCTCAGCAGAGACACTGAGCCGGGCGTCCTACCGGAAGGCCTCCGCCCCCGCCGCCGCGCCTGAGGAGGCTCAACTGCTCTCAGCTGACCTCACAATCGAGTTCCCAGGGAACGAGCATGCGCTGTGGGTCAGAGAGGTGAACTCGGCGCCACCATGTGGTCAGTGCAGGAAGTGCAGGCCGCGCCTCCCTCACAGGTCACTGGAGGCAGCGTGCCCTACTGACAGGACTGCTGAATCCATTAAACTGGACATTCAAACTAAAATGGAGTCCCTATCCCAAAAGTTTTCTAAAAGTAGTTAAGGAACAATTAATTGGAAACCATTTGGAATGAAGTGAATGTAGATGCAAACTTTACAACTTATACCAAATTCACTCAAAGTTATTCAGAGGCAAATTTTATTGTAGTTTCTAATTTATGTTTGGCTGCGTTGGGTCTTCGTTGCTGCATGTGGGCTTTCTCTAGTTGCGTCGAGCGGGGCTACTCTTCGTTGCGGTGCTCGGGCTTCTCACTGCGGTGGCTTCTCTTGTGGGCGAGCATGGGCTCTAGGCGCGCAGGCTTCAGTAGTTGTGCCGCGCAGGCTTGGTTGCTCTGCGGCATGTGGGATCTTCCCGGACCAGGGCTCGAGCCCGTGTCCCCTGCATTGGCAGGCGGACTCTTAACCACTGCGTCACCAGGGAAGTCCCCACAGACAAATTTTAAATACAAAACTATTCAAGGGGCTTCCCTGGTGGCGCAGTGGTTGAGAATCTGCCTGCTAATGCAGGGGACACGGGTTCGAGCCCTGACCTGGGAAGATCCCACATGCCGCGGAGCAACTAGGCCCGTGAGCCACAACTATTGAGCCTGCACGTCTGGAGCCTGTGCTCCGCAACAAGAGAGGCCGCGATAGTGAGAGGCCCGCACACCGCGATGAAGAGTGGCCCCCGCTTGCCACAACTAGAGAAAGCCTTCACACAGAAACGAAGACCCAACACAGCCAAAAATAAATAAATTAATTAATCAATTAAACAAAAAAAGCTGTCTCTCAAATTTAACTTCCAGAATATATTCAGGAAAAATGCATACGCCCTTTTTGGCCAACCAAAGAAGCGGGCAATTCAAATCAACACTACAAAGAGGTATCACTTCCAATCAGAAAAAAGGACCATCCTCACAAAGGGTAAAAACCAGATAGGCAGGACAAGGAGAGGAGAAAAGGGAGCCTTGTTACGCTGAAGGGGGGAATGTAAATTGCCAACGGCCACTCTGGAGAAGTGTGCTGTGTTTCCTAAAACATCTAAAAAACAGAGCTACAAAGCATAGGGCGCTTCCACTCATGGGCCTATATGTTGGAAAAACCAAAAATCCACAGGACGCAGGCACCCCGTTTACTGCTGCTATGTTTACAACAGCCTCGACTTGGGTACAACTTAATAGTCCTTGGAAGGAAAAAATGGTGAAAGAAAATTTGGTACTTAAGCACAACGGAATATTACTCAGCCCTGAAATCAATGAAATGAGGCCAGTTGCAGCAACTCAGGGGGACTTATGTTTGGTCATTGAGAGTGAAATAAGTTAGACAGCAAGAGAAACTTATCATAAGATATCACTTATAAAGGGAATCTAAAAATCGCCAACCATGAACTGAATTACAAACCGAACACCATCACACATTTACAAAACACACTGATGGCTGCTTAAGGGGAGAAGTGTGGTGCGGTGATGCATAAACCAGGAGGTTGAAATTGGCACAGATACCGTTCCATACGCCAATAATGTAATCGCCAAGACATACTCATTGTTCAAGGAACTGGACTCAGCACACTCTATTCACAGAAAAAAACATCTATCTGACTACTAGAAACTAGAAAAGAATTTATTGATGTCTCTCTGTAAGTGACTCAGGTGGATGTACAGCACCAAGAAACACAACATTGCAAATCAGCTACACCCCACTCTAGAAATTAATTATAAAAAAAGAAAGACAGTGAGAGAGAGAGGAATTCTTACAAAATTCAATCAGGGGCTGTGATGCAACTGGACTGACCACATCTACACTCACAGCTGAATGGGACGTAAAGCTGGACACCCTAACCCTAAACCCTAACCCTAACCCAACCCTAACCCTACCTTAACCCTAACCCTAACCCAACACTAACCCTAACCCTAAACCTAACCCCTAACCCTAACCCAACCCTAAGCCTAACCCTAACCCCTAGCCCTAGCCCTAGCCCTAACCCTGACCCTAACCCCTAACCCTTAACCCCTAACCCCTCACCCTAACCAAGTTCACAAGTAAACTTCTCGCCCACCTGGAGAGAGTGATTTAATTTTAAAGAGTAAAGACACAATCAGCTCAGTAATTGGCCACGGGGATGGAGGGGCCAAGGCTAACCTGAGCTGGAGGAACGTGGGTGCCTGCCTGGATGCTCAGAGGCCAAGGGCTGTTCTGAGACCTGCTTGGACACCCGTGCAGATGGAACACAGGATCCGTCCAGTCCCAAGAGGGCCCCACCAGCCCTCACGAACGCAACACCAGACTTCCCTGGTGGCGCAGTGGTTAAGAATCCACCTGCCAATGCAGGGGACACGGGTTTGAGCCCTGGTCCGGGAAGATCCCACATTCTGTGGAGCAACTAAGCCCGTGCACCACAACTACTGAGCCTGCGCTCTAGAACCCGCGAGCCACAACTGCTGAAGCCCACGCGCTTAGAGCCTGTGCTCTGCAACAAGAGAAGCCACCGCAATGAGAAGCCCCCACTCGCCGCAACTAGAGAAAGCCTCCGTGCAGCAATGCAGACCCAACACAGCCCCAAATTAATTAATTAATTAATTAATTAAGAAAAAAAAAAAAAGGCAGCCCCTGGGGGCTGGCAGACTGATGCACCAAGTCTTACATCACGTCTACTTAGTATCCTGCATGTCAGGGCCATGCTGGACCTGGGGCTGCCCACACAGAGTGGGGCCTGCATCACCCTTCCCAGGAGGGAGGGTGGAGGGAAACCCTGCATGACCTCTGAGGCCCTAAGAACCCTTGACTAAGGCTGAGCTCAATTTGAAACAGTGGGTGACCAGAGCAGACATTTCATTCATCTATCAATGAGAATCCAGAACTGGAGGAGCAGAAAACAATGGCCTCGCTCAACCTTGACGCTAATCCTGACATGGACCCTAACCCTAAACTCTGACCCTGACCCTAAGCCCTGACCTAACCTTAGCCTAACCCGTACCCTAAACCTGTACCTTACCCTAACCCATGCTCTACCCGCATCCTACCTGTACCCCAATTCTCACCCATACCCTAACACGCACTCTAACACAGAACCCTAACACCCTGAGACCAAAACCATAAACCTTAACCAATAAGCCAAACCATAACCATAAGCAAACCATAAAATATATTCATTAACCATACCCATAAATAACTCATTAAGCATAAAACTTAAACCATCACAGCAACCATAAACCATACACAGCCCCAACCCTCACACCAGCCCCAGCCCTAATGCTAACCCTCCAAACCACTTACACCAAGCCAAGTCTAATCAGATTATACAAATACATCTTGAAAAAGAAAACTGGGGAATTCTCTGGTGGCCCAGTGGTTAGGACTCTGTGCTTTCACTGCCAAGGGCTCGGGTTTGATCCCTGACTGGGGAACTAAGATCCCACAAGCCATGGGACGTGGCCAAAATAAATAAATAATTAGAATGAAATAAAACCACTATTTTAAAAAAGATTTTAAAAATAGAGGAAAAAAACAAGAAAACTACCCCAGTACAACTTACAAATATGAATGTAAAAATCTATCACACAATAATAGCAACATGAAACCAACAGAACTTTAAATGGATAATGCCATAAGCAAGTATCTCTACACCAGGAATTTCAGGTTGCTCAACATATTAAAAGTAAGCAATGTATTCAACCACAATAATGGTGTGAAGTAAAAACACATAACCATATCAATTCATGCAAAAAATCTACAATGAAAATCCAGTGTTATTTCATGAAAAACACTCAAGAAAGCAGGAAGAAAAGGAAATTTGTTCAATATGGAAAAGAGTAGTACAAAAAGCCACAGCAAACATCGTGCTCAATGTTAAAGACTGAAAGATTTACTCCTGAAATCAGGAACAAGGCCAGGAAGCTGGCCTTCATCACCGTTACTCAATAGTGTACTGGAAGTTCTACCCAGAATCTTGAGGAAAGAAATAAAAGGCATCCATGGGTGAATGGAAAAATTAAAACCGTGTCTCTTCACAGAACATAGGTCACATCATCTTATATATAAAACTACCTATAATCAGCAAAGAAATTATTTGAGCTAATCAACTAATTAATAAGCAAAGTTATAGAACAAAATATCAATTCATGAAAATCTATCTTATATGCATACGCTGGCAAAAAATAATCTGAAAAAGAATTGATGAGAACAATTCCATTTGTAATAATGTCAACATCAATATTTAGGAGTATATTTAATCAAGGTACAAGACTTGTTTTTATGTATGTAAAGTTGTATGTTTGAAATTACTGGAAAGTCAATTACTTTTCAAAACATCATGTATGTCAATAGCATGCCAGAAAAGCAGAGAAAACATCAAACTTCCAGATAGAAGCCAAGCCTTACCCAGATCCAGTTCACCCAAAGTCCACATGTCATTTAGAGGCACCGTGGGAAGGTTATATGAGGAGCCGCTGTCCTCCGTGTTGTGGACGACCTGGATATGGTAGAAACAGTGGGATTTTTGAATGCCAATTTTCCACTTCATGCCACAAAAAAACGATTAGTACTAGTAAATAAATTCAGTAAAGTTGCAAAATCAATACACAGAAACCAGTTGCATTTCTAAACACTAATAATGAACCATCAGAAAGAGAAAGAAAGCAACCCTATTTACAACTGCATCAAAAAGAACAAAATACCTGGGAATAAAGTCAACCAAGGAGGTGAAAGACCTGCACACTGAAAACTTTAAGACATTGATGAAGACATTGAAAAACACACCAATAAATGGAAAGATATCCTGTTCTCATGGAATGGAACAATTAATGTTGTTAAAATATCCATGCTACCCAAAGCAGTGGACACAGTGAATGCAATCCCTCCCAAAATTCCATGGTATTTTCCCCCCAAATAGAGCAAATCCTCCTAATATCTGTGGGGAACCACAAAGGACCCCAAATAGCCAAAGAAACCCTGCAAAAAGAGAACGGGCTGGAGGCATCTCCCTCCCTGACGTCACACTCTGCTGAGAAGCTACAGTCACCAAAACAGTGTGGAACTGGCTCAAAACGGGCACAGGGACCAGAGGAACAGGACAGAGAGACCGGAATTCAACCCCCACGGACGGGGTCGGTGAATTTATGACACAGGGACCAAGGACACACCAAGGAGCACGACACTCCCCACCATAAATGGTGCTGGGAAAACTGGACGCCCCATAACTCATGCTGGCTACCCTGCACACAAACCTGAACAATAACCCAGCTTTCCACGCCAAGCCCTCCCTCGCTCACACGAAGACGGACCCCCTCAACGGTCCGTCGCCCACAGGAAGCTTCTCCCCACTTTTCCTCACCGTCTCTTCACCTTTTCCTCAGGCATCACCTGGGTCCTCAGGAAACCTAGTTCCCTAGTCAGCGTGGACGCAGCCCCACTTTGTCCTGAAGCCGAAACCCCAGCGAGTCCTAAGGAGACGGAGACCGAGCTCCTCTCAGCAGAGACACTGAGCAGGGCGTCCTACCGGAAGGCCTCCGCCCCCGCCGCCGCGCCTGAGGAGGCTCAACTGCTCTCAGCTGACCTCACAATCGAGTTCGCAGGGAACGAGCATGCGCTGTGGGTCAGAGAGGCGAACTCGGCGCCACCCTGTGGTCAGTGCAGGAAGTGCAGGCCGCGCCTCCCTCACAGGTCACTGGAGGCAGCGTGCCCTACTGACAGGACTGCTGAATCCATTAAACTGGACATTCAAACTAAAATGGAGTCTCTATCCCAAAAGTTTTCTAAAAGTAGTTAAGGAACAATTAATTGGAAACCATTTGGAATGAAGTGAATGTAGATGCAAACTTTACAACTTATACCAAATTCACTCAAAGTTATTCAGAGGCGAATTTTATTGTAGTTTCTAATTTATGTTTGGCTGCGTTGGGTCTTCGTTGCTGCATGTGGGCTTTCTCTAGTTGCGTCGAGCGGGGCTACTCTTCGTTGCGGTGCACGGGCTTCTCATTGCGGTGGCTTCTCTTGTGGGCGAGCATGGGCTCTAGGCGCGCAGGCTTCAGTAGTTGTGCCGCGCAGGCTTGGTTGCTCTGCGGCATGTGGGATCTTCCCGGACCAGGGCTCGAGCCCGTGTCCCCTGCATTGGCAGGCGGACTCTTAACCACTGCGTCACCAGGGAAGTCCCCACAGACAAATTTTAAATACAAAACTATTCAAGGGGCTTCCCTGGTGGCGCAGTGGTTGAGAATCTGCCTGCTAATGCAGGGGACACGGGTTCGAGCCCTGACCTGGGAAGATCCCACATGCCGCGGAGCAACTAGGCCCGTGAGCCACAACTATTGAGCCTGCACGTCTGGAGCCTGTGCTCCGCAACAAGAGAGGCCGCGATAGTGAGAGGCCCGCGCACCGCGATGAAGAGTGACCCCCGCTTGCCACAACTAGAGAAAGCCTTCACACAGAAACGAAGACCCAACACAGCCAAAAATAAATTAATTAATTAATCCATTAAACAAAAAAAGCTGTCTCTCAAATTTAACTTCCAGAATATATTCAGGAAAAACGCATACGCCCTTTTTGGCCAACCAAAGAAGCGGGCAATGCAAATCAACACTACAAAGAGGTATCACTTCGAATCAGAAAAAAGGACCATCCTCACAAAGGGTAAAAACCAGATAGGCAGGACAAGGAGAGGAGAAAAGGGAGCCTTGTTACGCTGAAGGGGGGAATGTAAATTGCCAACGGCCACTCTGGAGAAGTGTGCTGTGTTTCCTAAAACATCTAAAAAACAGAGCTACAAAGCATAGGGCGCTTCCACTCATGGGCCTATATGTTGGAAAAACCAAAAATCCACAGGACGCAGGCACCCCGTTTACTGCTGCTATGTTTACAACAGCCTCGACTTGGGTACAACTTAATAGTCCTTGGAAGGAAAAAATGGTGAAAGAAAATTTGGTACTTAAGCACAACGGAATATTACTCAGCCCTGAAATCAATGAAATGAGGCCAGTTGCAGCAACTCAGGGGGACTTATGTTTGGTCATTGAGAGTGAAATAAGTTAGACAGCAAGAGAAACTTATCATAAGATATCACTTATAAAGGGAATCTAAAAATCGCCAACCATGAACTGAATTACAAACCGAACACCATCACACATTTACAAAACACACTGATGGCTGCTTAAGGGGAAAAGTGTGGTGTGGTGATGCATAAACCAGGAGGTTGAAATTGGCACAGATACCGTTCCATACGCCAATAATGTAATCGCCGAGACATACTCATTGTTCAAGGAACTGGACTCAGCACACTCTATTCACAGAAAAAACATCTATCTGACTACTAGAAACTAGAAAAGAATTTATTGATGTCTCTCTGTAAGTGACTCAGGTGGATGTACAGCACCAAGAAACACAACATTGCAAATCAGCTACACCCCACTATAAAAATTAATTATAAAAAAAGAAAGACAGTGAGAGAGAGAGGAATTCTTACAAAATTCAATCAGGGGCTCTGATGCAACTGGACTGACCACATCTACACTCACAGCTGAATGGGACGTAAGGCTGGACACCCTAACCCTAAACCCTAACCCTAACCCAACCCTAACCCTACCTTAACCCTAACCCTAACCCAACACTAACCCTAACCCTAAACCTAACCCCTAACCCTAACCCAACCTTAAGCCTAACCCTAACCCCTAGCCCTAGCCCTAGCCCTAACCCTGACCCTAACCCCTACCCTTAACCCCTAACCCCTAACCCTAACCAAGTTCACAAGTAAAGTTCTCGCCCACCTGGAGAGAGTGATTTAATTTTAAAGAGTAAAGACACAATCAGCTCAGTAATTGGCCACGGGGATGGAGGGGCCAAGGCTAACCTGAGCTGGAGGAACGTGGGTGCCTGCCTGGATGCTCAGAGGCCAAGGGCTGTTCTGAGACCTGCTTGGACACCCGTGCAGATGGAACAAAGGATCTGTCCAGTCCCAAGAGGGCCCCACCAGCCCTCACGAACGCAACACCAGACTTCCCTGGTGGCGCAGTGGTTAAGAATCCACCTGCCAATGCAGGGGACACGGGTTTGAGCCCTGGTCCGGGAAGATCCCACATGCTGTGGAGCAACTAAGCCCGTGCACCACAACTACTGAGCCTGCGCTCTGGAACCCGCGAGCCACAACTGCTGAAGCCCACGCGCTTAGAGCCTGTGCTCTGCAACAAGAGAAGCCACCGCAATGAGAAGCCCCCACTCGCCGCAACTAGAGAAAGCCTCCGTGCAGCAATGCAGACCCAACACAGCCCCAAATTAATTAATTAATTAATTAAGAAAAAAAAAAAAGGCAGCACCTGGGGGCTGGCAGACTGATGCACCAAGTCTTACATCACGTCTACTTAGTATCCTGCATGTCAGGGCCATGCTGGACCTGGGGCTGCCCACACAGAGTGGGGCCTGCATCACCCTTCCCAGGAGGGAGGGTGGAGGGAAACCCTGCATGACCTCTGAGGCCCTAAGAACCCTTGACTAAGGCTGAGCTCAATTTGAAACAGTGGGTGACCAGAGCAGACATTTCATTCATCTATCAATGAGAATCCAGAACTGGAGGAGCAGAAAACAATGGCCTCGCTCAACCTTGACGCTAATCCTGACATGGACCCTAAACCTAAACTCTGATCCTGACCCTAAGCCCTGACCTAACCTTAGCCTAACCCGTACCCTAAACCTGTACTTTACCCTAACCCATGCTCTACCCGCATCCTACCTGTACCCCAATTCTCACCCATACCCTAACACCCACTCTAACACAGAACCCTAACACCCTGAGACCAAAACCATAAACCTTAACCAGTAAGCCAAACCATAACCATAAGCAAACCATAAAATATATTCATTAACCATACCCATAAATAACTCATTAAGCATAAAACTTAAACCATCACAGCAACCATAAACCATACACAGCCCCAACCCTCACACCAGCCCCAGCCCTAATGCTAACCCTCCAAACCACTTACACCAAGCCAAGTCTAATCAGATTATACAAATACATCTTGAAAAAGAAAACTGGGGAATTCTCTGGTGGCCCAGTGGTTAGGACTCTGTGCTTTCACTGCCAAGGGCTCGGGTTCGATCCCTGACTGGGGAACTAAGATCCCACAAGCCATGGGACGTGGCCAAAATAAATAAATAATTAGAATGAAATAAAACCACTATTTTAAAAAAGATTTTAAAAATAGAGGAAAAAAACAAGAAAACTACCCCAGTACAACTTACAAATATGAATGTAAAAATCTATCACACAATAATAGCAACATGAAACCAACAGAACTTTAAATGGATAATGCCATAAGCAAGTATCTCTACACCAGGAATTTCAGGTTGCTCAACATATTAAAAGTAAGCAATGTATTCAACCACAATAATGGTGTGAAGTAAAAACACATAACCATATCAATTCATGCAAAAAATCTACAATGAAAATCCAGTGTTATTTCATGAAAAACACTCAAGAAAGCAGGAAGAAAAGGAAATTTGTTCAATATGGAAAAGAGTAGTACAAAAAGCCACAGCAAACATCGTGCTCAATGTTAAAGACTGAAAGATTTACTCCTGAAATCAGGAACAAGGCCAGGAAGCTGGCCTTCATCACCGTTACTCAATAGTGTACTGGAAGTTCTACCCAGAATCTTGAGGAAAGAAATAAAAGGCATCCATGGGTGAATGGAAAAATTAAAACCGTGTCTCTTCACAGAACATAGGTCACATCATCTTATATATAAAACTACCTATAATCAGCAAAGAAATTCTTTGAGCTAATCAACTAATTAATAAGCAAAGTTATAGAACAAAATATCAATTCATGAAAATCTATCTTATATGCATACGCTGGCAAAAAATAATCTGAAAAAGAATTGATGAGAACAATTCCATTTGTAATAATGTCAACATCAATATTTAGGAGTATATTTAATCAAGGTACAAGACTTGTTTTTATGTATGTAAAGTTGTATGTTTGAAATTACTGGAAAGTCAATTACTTTTCAAAACATCATGTATGTCAATAGCATGCCAGAAAAGCAGAGAAAACATCAAACTTCCAGATAGAAGCCAAGCCTTACCCAGATCCAGTTCACCCAAAGTCCACATGTCATTTAGAGGCACCGTGGGAAGGTTATATGAGGAGCCGCTGTCCTCCGTGTTGTGGACGACCTGGATATGGTAGAAACAGTGGGATTTTTGAATGCCAATTTTCCACTTCATGCCACAAAAAAACGATTAGTACTAGTAAATAAATTCAGTAAAGTTGCAAAATCAATACACAGAAACCAGTTGCATTTCTAAACACTAATAATGAACCATCAGAAAGAGAAAGAAAGCAACCCTATTTACAACTGCATCAAAAAGAACAAAATACCTGGGAATAAAGTCAACCAAGGAGGTGAAAGACCTGCACACTGAAAACTTTAAGACATTGATGAAGACATTGAAAAACACACCAATAAATGGAAAGATATCCTGTTCTCATGGAATGGAACAATTAATGTTGTTAAAATATCCATGCTACCCAAAGCAGTGGACACAGTGAATGCAATCCCTCCCAAAATTCCATGGTATTTTCCCCCCAAATAGAGCAAATCCTCCTAATATCTGTGGGGAACCACAAAGGACCCCAAATAGCCAAAGAAACCCTGCAAAAAGAGAACGGGCTGGAGGCATCTCCCTCCCTGACGTCACACTCTGCTGAGAAGCTACAGTCACCAAAACAGTGTGGAACTGGCTCAAAACGGGCACAGGGACCAGAGGAACAGGACAGAGAGACCGGAATTCAACCCCCACGGACGGGGTCGGTGAATTTATGACACAGGGACCAAGGACACACCAAGGAGCACGACACTCCCCACCATAAATGGTGCTGGGAAAACTGGACGCCCCATAACTCATGCTGGCTACCCTGCACACAAACCTGAACAATAACCCAGCTTTCCACGCCAAGCCCTCCCTCGCTCACACGAAGACGGACCCCCTCAACGGTCCGTCGCCCACAGGAAGCTTCTCCCCACTTTTCCTCACCGTCTCTTCACCTTTTCCTCAGGCATCACCTGGGTCCTCAGGAAACCTAGTTCCCTAGTTAGCGTGGACGCAGCCCCACTTTGTCCTGAAGCCGAAACCCCAGCGAGTCCTAAGGAGACGGAGACCGAGCTCCTCTCAGCAGAGACACTGAGCCGGGCGTCCTACCGGAAGGCCTCCGCCCCCGCCGCCGCGCCTGAGGAGGCTCAACTGCTCTCAGCTGACCTCACAATCGAGTTCGCAGGGAACGAGCATGCGCTGTGGGTCAGAGAGGCGAACTCGGCGCCACCCTGTGGTCAGTGCAGGAAGTGCAGGCCGCGCCTCCCTCACACGTCACTGGAGGCAGCGTGCCCTACTGACAGGACTGCTGAATCCATTAAACTGGACATTCAAACTAAAATGGAGTCTCTATCCCAAAAGTTTTCTAAAAGTAGTTAAGGAACAATTAATTGGAAACCATTTGGAATGAAGTGAATGTAGATGCAAACTTTACAACTTATACCAAATTCACTCAAAGTTATTCAGAGGCGAATTTTATTGTAGTTTCTAATTTATGTTTGGCTGCGTTGGGTCTTCGTTGCTGCATGTGGGCTTTCTCTAGTTGCGTCGAGCGGGGCTACTCTTCGTTGCGGTGCACGGGCTTCTCATTGCGGTGGCTTCTCTTGTGGGCGAGCATGGGCTCTAGGCGCGCAGGCTTCAGTAGTTGTGCCGCGCAGGCTTGGTTGCTCTGCGGCATGTGGGATCTTCCCGGACCAGGGCTCGAGCCCGTGTCCCCTGCATTGGCAGGCGGACTCTTAACCACTGCGTCACCAGGGAAGTCCCCACAGACAAATTTTAAATACAAAACTATTCAAGGGGCTTCCCTGGTGGCGCAGTGGTTGAGAATCTGCCTGCTAATGCAGGGGACACGGGTTCGAGCCCTGACCTGGGAAGATCCCACATGCCGCGGAGCAACTAGGCCCGTGAGCCACAACTATTGAGCCTGCACGTCTGGAGCCTGTGCTCCGCAACAAGAGAGGCCGCGATAGTGAGAGGCCCGCGCACCGCGATGAAGAGTGGCCCCCGCTTGCCACAACTAGAGAAAGCCTTCACACAGAAACGAAGACCCAACACAGCCAAAAATAAATAAATTAATTAATCCATTAAACAAAAAAAGCTGTCTCTCAAATTTAACTTCCAGAATATATTCAGGAAAAACGCATACGCCCTTTTTGGCCAACCAAAGAAGCGGGCAATGCAAATCAACACTACAAAGAGGTATCACTTCGAATCAGAAAAAAGGACCATCCTCACAAAGGGTAAAAACCAGATATGCAGGACAAGGAGAGGAGAAAAGGGAGCCTTGTTACGCTGAAGGGGGGAATGTAAATTGCC
Organism: Balaenoptera physalus; assembly: GCF_965194825.1. NCBI lineage: Eukaryota > Metazoa > Chordata > Mammalia > Artiodactyla > Balaenopteridae > Balaenoptera > Balaenoptera physalus. The sequence goes on along the minus strand of NW_028125473.1, from coordinate 169,525 downwards.
AACGGCCACTCTGGAGAAGTGTGCTGTGTTTCCTAAAACATCTAAAAAACAGAGCTACAAAGCATAGGGCGCTTCCACTCATGGGCCTATATGTTGGAAAAACCAAAAATCCACAGGACGCAGGCACCCCGTTTACTGCTGCTATGTTTACAACAGCCTCGACTTGGGTACAACTTAATAGTCCTTGGAAGGAAAAAATGGTGAAAGAAAATTTGGTACTTAAGCACAACGGAATATTACTCAGCCCTGAAATCAATGAAATGAGGCCAGTTGCAGCAACTCAGGGGGACTTATGTTTGGTCATTGAGAGTGAAATAAGTTAGACAGCAAGAGAAACTTATCATAAGATATCACTTATAAAGGGAATCTAAAAATCGCCAACCATGAACTGAATTACAAACCGAACACCATCACACATTTACAAAACACACTGATGGCTGCTTAAGGGGAAAAGTGTGGTGCGGTGATGCATAAACCAGGAGGTTGAAATTGGCACAGATACCGTTCCATACGCCAATAATGTAATCGCCGAGACATACTCATTGTTCAAGGAACTGGACTCAGCACACTCTATTCACAGAAAAAACATCTATCTGACTACTAGAAACTAGAAAAGAATTTATTGATGTCTCTCTGTAAGTGACTCAGGTGGATGTACAGCACCAAGAAACACAACATTGCAAATCAGCTACACCCCACTATAAAAATTAATTATAAAAAAAGAAAGACAGTGAGAGAGAGAGGAATTCTTACAAAATTCAATCAGGGGCTCTGATGCAACTGGACTGACCACATCTACACTCACAGCTGAATGGGACGTAAGGCTGGACACCCTAACCCTAAACCCTAACCCTAACCCAACCCTAACCCTACCTTAACCCTAACCCTAACCCAACACTAACCCTAACCCTAAACCTAACCCCTAACCCTAACCCAACCCTAAGCCTAACCCTAACCCCTAGCCCTAGCCCTAGCCCTAACCCTGACCCTAACCCCTACCCTTAACCCCTAACCCCTAACCCTAACCAAGTTCACAAGTAAACTTCTCGCCCACCTGGAGAGAGTGATTTAATTTTAAAGAGTAAAGACACAATCAGCTCAGTAATTGGCCACGGGGATGGAGGGGCCAAGGCTAACCTGAGCTGGAGGAACGTGGGTGCCTGCCTGGATGCTCAGAGGCCAAGGGCTGTTCTGAGACCTGCTTGGACACCCGTGCAGATGGAACAAAGGATCTGTCCAGTCCCAAGAGGGCCCCACCAGCCCTCACGAACGCAACACCAGACTTCCCTGGTGGCGCAGTGGTTAAGAATCCACCTGCCAATGCAGGGGACACGGGTTTGAGCCCTGGTCCGGGAAGATCCCACATGCTGTGGAGCAACTAAGCCCGTGCACCACAACTACTGAGCCTGCGCTCTGGAACCCGCGAGCCACAACTGCTGAAGCCCACGCGCTTAGAGCCTGTGCTCTGCAACAAGAGAAGCCACCGCAATGAGAAGCCCCCACTCGCCGCAACTAGAGAAAGCCTCCGTGCAGCAATGCAGACCCAACACAGCCCCAAATTAATTAATTAATTAATTAAGAAAAAAAAAAAAAGGCAGCACCTGGGGGCTGGCAGACTGATGCACCAAGTCTTACATCACGTCTACTTAGTATCCTGCATGTCAGGGCCATGCTGGACCTGGGGCTGCCCACACAGAGTGGGGCCTGCATCACCCTTCCCAGGAGGGAGGGTGGAGGGAAACCCTGCATGACCTCTGAGGCCCTAAGAACCCTTGACTAAGGCTGAGCTCAATTTGAAACAGTGGGTGACCAGAGCAGACATTTCATTCATCTATCAATGAGAATCCAGAACTGGAGGAGCAGAAAACAATGGCCTCGCTCAACCTTGACGCTAATCCTGACATGGACCCTAAACCTAAACTCTGATCCTGACCCTAAGCCCTGACCTAACCTTAGCCTAACCCGTACCCTAAACCTGTACCTTACCCTAACCCATGCTCTACCCGCATCCTACCTGTACCCCAATTCTCACCCATACCCTAACACCCACTCTAACACAGAACCCTAACACCCTGAGACCAAAACCATAAACCTTAACCAGTAAGCCAAACCATAACCATAAGCAAACCATAAAATATATTCATTAACCATACCCATAAATAACTCATTAAGCATAAAACTTAAACCATCACAGCAACCATAAACCATACACAGCCCCAACCCTCACACCAGCCCCAGCCCTAATGCTAACCCTCCAAACCACTTACACCAAGCCAAGTCTAATCAGATTATACAAATACATCTTGAAAAAGAAAACTGGGGAATTCTCTGGTGGCCCAGTGGTTAGGACTCTGTGCTTTCACTGCCAAGGGCTCGGGTTCGATCCCTGACTGGGGAACTAAGATCCCACAAGCCATGGGACGTGGCCAAAATAAATAAATAATTAGAATGAAATAAAACCACTATTTTAAAAAAGATTTTAAAAATAGAGGAAAAAAACAAGAAAACTACCCCAGTACAACTTACAAATATGAATGTAAAAATCTATCACACAATAATAGCAACATGAAACCAACAGAACTTTAAATGGATAATGCCATAAGCAAGTATCTCTACACCAGGAATTTCAGGTTGCTCAACATATTAAAAGTAAGCAATGTATTCAACCACAATAATGGTGTGAAGTAAAAACACATAACCATATCAATTCATGCAAAAAATCTACAATGAAAATCCAGTGTTATTTCATGAAAAACACTCAAGAAAGCAGGAAGAAAAGGAAATTTGTTCAATATGGAAAAGAGTAGTACAAAAAGCCACAGCAAACATCGTGCTCAATGTTAAAGACTGAAAGATTTACTCCTGAAATCAGGAACAAGGCCAGGAAGCTGGCCTTCATCACCGTTACTCAATAGTGTACTGGAAGTTCTACCCAGAATCTTGAGGAAAGAAATAAAAGGCATCCATGGGTGAATGGAAAAATTAAAACCGTGTCTCTTCACAGAACATAGGTCACATCATCTTATATATAAAACTACCTATAATCAGCAAAGAAATTCTTTGAGCTAATCAACTAATTAATAAGCAAAGTTATAGAACAAAATATCAATTCATGAAAATCTATCTTATATGCATACGCTGGCAAAAAATAATCTGAAAAAGAATTTATGAGAACAATTCCATTTGTAATAATGTCAACATCAATATTTAGGAGTATATTTAATCAAGGTACAAGACTTGTTTTTATGTATGTAAAGTTGTATGTTTGAAATTACTGGAAAGTCAATTACTTTTCAAAACATCATGTATGTCAATAGCATGCCAGAAAAGCAGAGAAAACATCAAACTTCCAGATAGAAGCCAAGCCTTACCCAGATCCAGTTCACCCAAAGTCCACATGTCATTTAGAGGCACCGTGGGAAGGTTATATGAGGAGCCGCTGTCCTCCGTGTTGTGGACGACCTGGATATGGTAGAAACAGTGGGATTTTTGAATGCCAATTTTCCACTTCATGCCACAAAAAAACGATTAGTACTAGTAAATAAATTCAGTAAAGTTGCAAAATCAATACACAGAAACCAGTTGCATTTCTAAACACTAATAATGAACCATCAGAAAGAGAAAGAAAGCAACCCTATTTACAACTGCATCAAAAAGAACAAAATACCTGGGAATAAAGTCAACCAAGGAGGTGAAAGACCTGCACACTGAAAACTTTAAGACATTGATGAAGACATTGAAAAACACACCAATAAATGGAAAGATATCCTGTTCTCATGGAATGGAACAATTAATGTTGTTAAAATATCCATGCTACCCAAAGCAGTGGACACAGTGAATGCAATCCCTCCCAAAATTCCATGGTATTTTCCCCCCAAATAGAGCAAATCCTCCTAATATCTGTGGGGAACCACAAAGGACCCCAAATAGACAAAGAAACCCTGCAAAAAGAGAACGGGCTGGAGGCATCTCCCTCCCTGACGTCACACTCTGCTGAGAAGCTACAGTCACCAAAACAGTGTGGAACTGGCTCAAAACGGGCACAGGGACCAGAGGAACAGGACAGAGAGACCGGAATTCAACCCCCACGGACGGGGTCGGTGAATTTATGACACAGGGACCAAGGACACACCAAGGAGCACGACACTCCCCACCATAAATGGTGCTGGGAAAACTGGACGCCCCATAACTCATGCTGGCTACCCTGCACACAAACCTGAACAAAAACCCAGCTTTCCACGCCAAGCCCTCCCTCGCTCACACGAAGACGGACCCCCTCAACGGTCCGTCGCCCACAGGAAGCTTCTCCCCACTTTTCCTCACCGTCTCTTCACCTTTTCCTCAGGCATCACCTGGGTCCTCAGGAAACCTAGTTCCCTAGTTAGCGTGGACGCAGCCCCACTTTGTCCTGAAGCCGAAACCCCAGCGAGTCCTAAGGAGACGGAGACCGAGCTCCTCTCAGCAGAGACACTGAGCCGGGCGTCCTACCGGAAGGCCTCCGCCCCCGCCGCCGCGCCTGAGGAGGCTCAACTGCTCTCAGCTGACCTCACAATCGAGTTCGCAGGGAACGAGCATGCGCTGTGGGTCAGAGAGGCGAACTCGGCGCCACCCTGTGGTCAGTGCAGGAAGTGCAGGCCGCGCCTCCCTCACAGGTCACTGGAGGCAGCGTGCCCTACTGACAGGACTGCTGAATCCATTAAACTGGACATTCAAACTAAAATGGAGTCTCTATCCCAAAAGTTTTCTAAAAGTAGTTAAGGAACAATTAATTGGAAACCATTTGGAATGAAGTGAATGTAGATGCAAACTTTACAACTTATACCAAATTCACTCAAAGTTATTCAGAGGCGAATTTTATTGTAGTTTCTAATTTATGTTTGGCTGCGTTGGGTCTTCGTTGCTGCATGTGGGCTTTCTCTAGTTGCGTCGAGCGGGGCTACTCTTCGTTGCGGTGCACGGGCTTCTCATTGCGGTGGCTTCTCTTGTGGGCGAGCATGGGCTCTAGGCGCGCAGGCTTCAGTAGTTGTGCCGCGCAGGCTTGGTTGCTCTGCGGCATGTGGGATCTTCCCGGACCAGGGCTCGAGCCCGTGTCCCCTGCATTGGCAGGCGGACTCTTAACCACTGCGTCACCAGGGAAGTCCCCACAGACAAATTTTAAATACAAAACTATTCAAGGGGCTTCCCTGGTGGCGCAGTGGTTGAGAATCTGCCTGCTAATGCAGGGGACACGGGTTCGAGCCCTGACCTGGGAAGATCCCACATGCCGCGGAGCAACTAGGCCCGTGAGCCACAACTATTGAGCCTGCACGTCTGGAGCCTGTGCTCCGCAACAAGAGAGGCCGCGATAGTGAGAGGCCCGCGCACCGCGATGAAGAGTGGCCCCCGCTTGCCACAACTAGAGAAAGCCTTCACACAGAAACGAAGACCCAACACAGCCAAAAATAAATTAATTAATTAATCCATTAAACAAAAAAAGCTGTCTCTCAAATTTAACTTCCAGAATATATTCAGGAAAAACGCATACGCCCTTTTTGGCCAACCAAAGAAGCGGGCAATGCAAATCAACACTACAAAGAGGTATCACTTCGAATCAGAAAAAAGGACCATCCTCACAAAGGGTAAAAACCAGATATGCAGGACAAGGAGAGGAGAAAAGGGAGCCTTGTTACGCTGAAGGGGGGAATGTAAATTGCCAACGGCCACTCTGGAGAAGTGTGCTGTGTTTCCTAAAACATCTAAAAAACAGAGCTACAAAGCATAGGGCGCTTCCACTCATGGGCCTATATGTTGGAAAAACCAAAAATCCACAGGACGCAGGCACCCCGTTTACTGCTGCTATGTTTACAACAGCCTCGACTTGGGTACAACTTAATAGTCCTTGGAAGGAAAAAATGGTGAAAGAAAATTTGGTACTTAAGCACAACGGAATATTACTCAGCCCTGAAATCAATGAAATGAGGCCAGTTGCAGCAACTCAGGGGGACTTATGTTTGGTCATTGAGAGTGAAATAAGTTAGACAGCAAGAGAAACTTATCATAAGATATCACTTATAAAGGGAATCTAAAAATCGGCAACCATGAACTGAATTACAAACCGAACACCATCACACATTTACAAAACACACTGATGGCTGCTTAAGGGGAGAAGTGTGGAGCGGTGATGCATAAACCAGGAGGTTGAAATTGGCACAGATACCGTTCCATACGCCAATAATGTAATCGCCAAGACATACTCATTGTTCAAAGAACTGGACTCAGCACACTCTATTCACAGAAAAAACATCTATCTGACTACTAGAAACTAGAAAAGAATTTATTGATGTCTCTCTGTAAGTGACTCAGGTGGATGTACAGCACCAAGAAACACAACATTGCAAATCAGCTACACCCCACTATAAAAATTAATTATAAAAAAAGAAAGACAGTGAGAGAGAGAGGAATTCTTACAAAATTCAATCAGGGGCTCTGATGCAACTGGACTGACCACATCTACACTCACAGCTGAATGGGACGTAAGGCTGGACACCCTAACCCTAAACCCTAACCCTAACCCAACCCTAACCCTACCTTAACCCTAACCCTAACCCAACACTAACCCTAACCCTAAACCTAACCCCTAACCCTAACCCAACCCTAAGCCTAACCCTAACCCCTAGCCCTAGCCCTAGCCCTAACCCTGACCCTAACCCCTACCCTTAACCCCTAACCCCTAACCCTAACCAAGTTCACAAGTAAACTTCTCGCCCACCTGGAGAGAGTGATTTAATTTTAAAGAGTAAAGACACAATCAGCTCAGTAATTGGCCACGGGGATGGAGGGGCCAAGGCTAACCTGAGCTGGAGGAACGTGGGTGCCTGCCTGGATGCTCAGAGGCCAAGGGCTGTTCTGAGACCTGCTTGGACACCCGTGCAGATGGAACAAAGGATCTGTCCAGTCCCAAGAGGGCCCCAGCAGCCCTCACGAACGCAACACCAGACTTCCCTGGTGGCGCAGTGGTTAAGAATCCACCTGCCAATGCAGGGGACACGGGTTTGAGCCCTGGTCCGGGAAGATCCCACATGCTGTGGAGCAACTAAGCCCGTGCACCACAACTACTGAGCCTGCGCTCTGGAACCCGCGAGCCACAACTGCTGAAGCCCACGCGCTTAGAGCCTGTGCTCTGCAACAAGAGAAGCCACCGCAATGAGAAGCCCCCACTCGCCGCAACTAGAGAAAGCCTCCGTGCAGCAATGCAGACCCAACACAGCCCCAAATTAATTAATTAATTAATTAAGAAAAAAAAAAAAGGCAGCACCTGGGGGCTGGCAGACTGATGCACCAAGTCTTACATCACGTCTACTTAGTATCCTGCATGTCAGGGCCATGCTGGACCTGGGGCTGCCCACACAGAGTGGGGCCTGCATCACCCTTCCCAGGAGGGAGGGTGGAGGGAAACCCTGCATGACCTCTGAGGCCCTAAGAACCCTTGACTAAGGCTGAGCTCAATTTGAAACAGTGGGTGACCAGAGCAGACATTTCATTCATCTATCAATGAGAATCCAGAACTGGAGGAGCAGAAAACAATGGCCTCGCTCAACCTTGACGCTAATCCTGACATGGACCCTAAACCTAAACTCTGATCCTGACCCTAAGCCCTGACCTAACCTTAGCCTAACCCGTACCCTAAACCTGTACCTTACCCTAACCCATGCTCTACCCGCATCCTACCTGTACCCCAATTCTCACCCATACCCTAACACCCACTCTAACACAGAACCCTAACACCCTGAGACCAAAACCATAAACCTTAACCAGTAAGCCAAACCATAACCATAAGCAAACCATAAAATATATTCATTAACCATACCCATAAATAACTCATTAAGCATAAAACTTAAACCATCACAGCAACCATAAACCATACACAGCCCCAACCCTCACACCAGCCCCAGCCCTAATGCTAACCCTCCAAACCACTTACACCAAGCCAAGTCTAATCAGATTATACAAATACATCTTGAAAAAGAAAACTGGGGAATTCTCTGGTGGCCCAGTGGTTAGGACTCTGTGCTTTCACTGCCAAGGGCTCGGGTTCGATCCCTGACTGGGGAACTAAGATCCCACAAGCCATGGGACGTGGCCAAAATAAATAAATAATTAGAATGAAATAAAACCACTATTTTAAAAAAGATTTTAAAAATAGAGGAAAAAAACAAGAAAACTACCCCAGTACAACTTACAAATATGAATGTAAAAATCTATCACACAATAATAGCAACATGAAACCAACAGAACTTTAAATGGATAATGCCATAAGCAAGTATCTCTACACCAGGAATTTCAGGTTGCTCAACATATTAAAAGTAAGCAATGTATTCAACCACAATAATGGTGTGAAGTAAAAACACATAACCATATCAATTCATGCAAAAAATCTACAATGAAAATCCAGTGTTATTTCATGAAAAACACTCAAGAAAGCAGGAAGAAAAGGAAATTTGTTCAATATGGAAAAGAGTAGTACAAAAAGCCACAGCAAACATCGTGCTCAATGTTAAAGACTGAAAGATTTACTCCTGAAATCAGGAACAAGGCCAGGAAGCTGGCCTTCATCACCGTTACTCAATAGTGTACTGGAAGTTCTACCCAGAATCTTGAGGAAAGAAATAAAAGGCATCCATGGGTGAATGGAAAAATTAAAACCGTGTCTCTTCACAGAACATAGGTCACATCATCTTATATATAAAACTACCTATAATCAGCAAAGAAATTCTTTGAGCTAATCAACTAATTAATAAGCAAAGTTATAGAACAAAATATCAATTCATGAAAATCTATCTTATATGCATACGCTGGCAAAAAATAATCTGAAAAAGAATTGATGAGAACAATTCCATTTGTAATAATGTCAACATCAATATTTAGGAGTATATTTAATCAAGGTACAAGACTTGTTTTTATGTATGTAAAGTTGTATGTTTGAAATTACTGGAAAGTCAATTACTTTTCAAAACATCATGTATGTCAATAGCATGCCAGAAAAGCAGAGAAAACATCAAACTTCCAGATAGAAGCCAAGCCTTACCCAGATCCAGTTCACCCAAAGTCCACATGTCATTTAGAGGCACCGTGGGAAGGTTATATGAGGAGCCGCTGTCCTCCGTGTTGTGGACGACCTGGATATGGTAGAAACAGTGGGATTTTTGAATGCCAATTTTCCACTTCATGCCACAAAAAAACGATTAGTACTAGTAAATAAATTCAGTAAAGTTGCAAAATCAATACACAGAAACCAGTTGCATTTCTAAACACTAATAATGAACCATCAGAAAGAGAAAGAAAGCAACCCTATTTACAACTGCATCAAAAAGAACAAAATACCTGGGAATAAAGTCAACCAAGGAGGTGAAAGACCTGCACACTGAAAACTTTAAGACATTGATGAAGACATTGAAAAACACACCAATAAATGGAAAGATATCCTGTTCTCATGGAATGGAACAATTAATGTTGTTAAAATATCCATGCTACCCAAAGCAGTGGACACAGTGAATGCAATCCCTCCCAAAATTCCATGGTATTTTCCCCCCAAATAGAGCAAATCCTCCTAATATCTGTGGGGAACCACAAAGGACCCCAAATAGACAAAGAAACCCTGCAAAAAGAGAACGGGCTGGAGGCATCTCCCTCCCTGACGTCACACTCTGCTGAGAAGCTACAGTCACCAAAACAGTGTGGAACTGGCTCAAAACGGGCACAGGGACCAGAGGAACAGGACAGAGAGACCGGAATTCAACCCCCACGGACGGGGTCGGTGAATTTATGACACAGGGACCAAGGACACACCAAGGAGCACGACACTCCCCACCATAAATGGTGCTGGGAAAACTGGACGCCCCATAACTCATGCTGGCTACCCTGCACACAAACCTGAACAAAAACCCAGCTTTCCACGCCAAGCCCTCCCTCGCTCACACGAAGACGGACCCCCTCAACGGTCCGTCGCCCACAGGAAGCTTCTCCCCACTTTTCCTCACCGTCTCTTCACCTTTTCCTCAGGCATCACCTGGGTCCTCAGGAAACCTAGTTCCCTAGTTAGCGTGGACGCAGCCCCACTTTGTCCTGAAGCCGAAACCCCAGCGAGTCCTAAGGAGACGGAGACCGAGCTCCTCTCAGCAGAGACACTGAGCCGGGCGTCCTACCGGAAGGCCTCCGCCCCCGCCGCCGCGCCTGAGGAGGCTCAACTGCTCTCAGCTGACCTCACAATCGAGTTCCCAGGGAACGAGCATGCGCTGTGGGTCAGAGAGGCGAACTCGGCGCCACCCTGTGGTCAGTGCAGGAAGTGCAGGCCGCGCCTCCCTCACAGGTCACTGGAGGCAGCGTGCCCTACTGACAGGACTGCTGAATCCATTAAACTGGACATTCAAACTAAAATGGAGTCTCTATCCCAAAAGTTTTCTAAAAGTAGTTAAGGAACAATTAATTGGAAACCATTTGGAATGAAGTGAATGTAGATGCAAACTTTACAACTTATACCAAATTCACTCAAAGTTATTCAGAGGCGAATTTTATTGTAGTTTCTAATTTATGTTTGGCTGCGTTGGGTCTTCGTTGCTGCATGTGGGCTTTCTCTAGTTGCGTCGAGCGGGGCTACTCTTCGTTGCGGTGCACGGGCTTCTCATTGCGGTGGCTTCTCTTGTGGGCGAGCATGGGCTCTAGGCGCGCAGGCTTCAGTAGTTGTGCCGCGCAGGCTTGGTTGCTCTGCGGCATGTGGGATCTTCCCGGACCAGGGCTCGAGCCCGTGTCCCCTGCATTGGCAGGCGGACTCTTAACCACTGCGTCACCAGGGAAGTCCCCACAGACAAATTTTAAATACAAAACTATTCAAGGGGCTTCCCTGGTGGCGCAGTGGTTGAGAATCTGCCTGCTAATGCAGGGGACACGGGTTCGAGCCCTGACCTGGGAAGATCCCACATGCCGCGGAGCAACTAGGCCCGTGAGCCACAACTATTGAGCCTGCACGTCTGGAGCCTGTGCTCCGCAACAAGAGAGGCCGCGATAGTGAGAGGCCCGCGCACCGCGATGAAGAGTGGCCCCCGCTTGCCACAACTAGAGAAAGCCTTCACACAGAAACGAAGACCCAACACAGCCAAAAATAAATTAATTAATTAATCCATTAAACAAAAAAAGCTGTCTCTCAAATTTAACTTCCAGAATATATTCAGGAAAAACGCATACGCCCTTTTTGGCCAACCAAAGAAGCGGGCAATGCAAATCAACACTACAAAGAGGTATCACTTCGAATCAGAAAAAAGGACCATCCTCACAAAGGGTAAAAACCAGATAGGCAGGACAAGGAGAGGAGAAAAGGGAGCCTTGTTACGCTGAAGGGGGGAATGTAAATTGCCAACGGCCACTCTGGAGAAGTGTGCTGTGTTTCCTAAAACATCTAAAAAACAGAGCTACAAAGCATAGGGCGATTCCACTCATGGGCCTATATGTTGGAAAAACCAAAAATCCACTGGACGCAGGCACCCCGTTTACTGCTGCTATGTTTACAACAGCCTCGACTTGGGTACAACTTAATAGTCCTTGGAAGGAAAAAATGGTGAAAGAAAATTTGGTACTTAAGCACAACGGAATATTACTCAGCCCTGAAATCAATGAAATGAGGCCAGTTGCAGCAACTCAGGGGGACTTATGTTTGGTCATTGAGAGTGAAATAAGTTAGACAGCAAGAGAAACTTATCATAAGATATCACTTATAAAGGGAATCTAAAAATCGGCAACCATGAACTGAATTACAAACCGAACACCATCACACATTTACAAAACACACTGATGGCTGCTTAAGGGGAGAAGTGTGGAGCGGTGATGCATAAACCAGGAGGTTGAAATTGGCACAGATACCGTTCCATACGCCAATAATGTAATCGCCGAGACATACTCATTGTTCAAAGAACTGGACTCAGCACACTCTATTCACAGAAAAAACATCTATCTGACTACTAGAAACTAGAAAAGAATTTATTGATGTCTCTCTGTAAGTGACTCAGGTGGATGTACAGCACCAAGAAACACAACATTGCAAATCAGCTACACCCCACTATAAAAATTAATTATAAAAAAAGAAAGACAGTGAGAGAGAGAGGAATTCTTACAAAATTCAATCAGGGGCTCTGATGCAACTGGACTGACCACATCTACACTCACAGCTGAATGGGATGTAAGGCTGGACACCCTAACCCTAAACCCTAACCCTAACCCAACCCTAACCCTACCTTAACCCTAACCCTAACCCAACACTAACCCTAACCCTAAACCTAACCCCTAACCCTAACCCAACCCTAAGCCTAACCCTAACCCCTAGCCCTAGCCCTAGCCCTAACCCTGACCCTAACCCCTACCCTTAACCCCTAACCCCTAACCCTAACCAAGTTCACAAGTAAACTTCTCGCCCACCTGGAGAGAGTGATTTAATTTTAAAGAGTAAAGACACAATCAGCTCAGTAATTGGCCACGGGGATGGAGGGGCCAAGGCTAACCTGAGCTGGAGGAACGTGGGTGCCTGCCTGGATGCTCAGAGGCCAAGGGCTGTTCTGAGACCTGCTTGGACACCCGTGCAGATGGAACAAAGGATCTGTCCAGTCCCAAGAGGGCCCCACCAGCCCTCACGAACGCAACACCAGACTTCCCTGGTGGCGCAGTGGTTAAGAATCCACCTGCCAATGCAGGGGACACGGGTTTGAGCCCTGGTCCGGGAAGATCCCACATGCTGTGGAGCAACTAAGCCCGTGCACCACAACTACTGAGCCTGCGCTCTGGAACCCGCGAGCCACAACTGCTGAAGCCCACGCGCTTAGAGCCTGTGCTCTGCAACAAGAGAAGCCACCGCAATGAGAAGCCCCCACTCGCCGCAACTAGAGAAAGCCTCCGTGCAGCAATGCAGACCCAACACAGCCCCAAATTAATTAATTAATTAATTAAGAAAAAAAAAAAAGGCAGCACCTGGGGGCTGGCAGACTGATGCACCAAGTCTTACATCACGTCTACTTAGTATCCTGCATGTCAGGGCCATGCTGGACCTGGGGCTGCCCACACAGAGTGGGGCCTGCATCACCCTTCCCAGGAGGGAGGGTGGAGGGAAACCCTGCATGACCTCTGAGGCCCTAAGAACCCTTGACTAAGGCTGAGCTCAATTTGAAACAGTGGGTGACCAGAGCAGACATTTCATTCATCTATCAATGAGAATCCAGAACTGGAGGAGCAGAAAACAATGGCCTCGCTCAACCTTGACGCTAATCCTGACATGGACCCTAAACCTAAACTCTGATCCTGACCCTAAGCCCTGACCTAACCTTAGCCTAACCCGTACCCTAAACCTGTACCTTACCCTAACCCATGCTCTACCCGCATCCTACCTGTACCCCAATTCTCACCCATACCCTAACACCCACTCTAACACAGAACCCTAACACCCTGAGACCAAAACCATAAACCTTAACCAGTAAGCCAAACCATAACCATAAGCAAACCATAAAATATATTCATTAACCATACCCATAAATAACTCATTAAGCATAAAACTTAAACCATCACAGCAACCATAAACCATACACAGCCCCAACCCTCACACCAGCCCCAGCCCTAATGCTAACCCTCCAAACCACTTACACCAAGCCAAGTCTAATCAGATTATACAAATACATCTTGAAAAAGAAAACTGGGGAATTCTCTGGTGGCCCAGTGGTTAGGACTCTGTGCTTTCACTGCCAAGGGCTCGGGTTCGATCCCTGACTGGGGAACTAAGATCCCACAAGCCATGGGACGTGGCCAAAATAAATAAATAATTAGAATGAAATAAAACCACTATTTTAAAAAAGATTTTAAAAATAGAGGAAAAAAACAAGAAAACTACCCCAGTACAACTTACAAATATGAATGTAAAAATCTATCACACAATAATAGCAACATGAAACCAACAGAACTTTAAATGGATAATGCCATAAGCAAGTATCTCTACACCAGGAATTTCAGGTTGCTCAACATATTAAAAGTAAGCAATGTATTCAACCACAATAATGGTGTGAAGTAAAAACACATAACCATATCAATTCATGCAAAAAATCTACAATGAAAATCCAGTGTTATTTCATGAAAAACACTCAAGAAAGCAGGAAGAAAAGGAAATTTGTTCAATATGGAAAAGAGTAGTACAAAAAGCCACAGCAAACATCGTGCTCAATGTTAAAGACTGAAAGATTTACTCCTGAAATCAGGAACAAGGCCAGGAAGCTGGCCTTCATCACCGTTACTCAATAGTGTACTGGAAGTTCTACCCAGAATCTTGAGGAAAGAAATAAAAGGCATCCATGGGTGAATGGAAAAATTAAAACCGTGTCTCTTCACAGAACATAGGTCACATCATCTTATATATAAAACTACCTATAATCAGCAAAGAAATTCTTTGAGCTAATCAACTAATTAATAAGCAAAGTTATAGAACAAAATATCAATTCATGAAAATCTATCTTATATGCATACGCTGGCAAAAAATAATCTGAAAAAGAATTGATGAGAACAATTCCATTTGTAATAATGTCAACATCAATATTTAGGAGTATATTTAATCAAGGTACAAGACTTGTTTTTATGTATGTAAAGTTGTATGTTTGAAATTACTGGAAAGTCAATTACTTTTCAAAACATCATGTATGTCAATAGCATGCCAGAAAAGCAGAGAAAACATCAAACTTCCAGATAGAAGCCAAGCCTTACCCAGATCCAGTTCACCCAAAGTCCACATGTCATTTAGAGGCACCGTGGGAAGGTTATATGAGGAGCCGCTGTCCTCCGTGTTGTGGACGACCTGGATATGGTAGAAACAGTGGGATTTTTGAATGCCAATTTTCCACTTCATGCCACAAAAAAACGATTAGTACTAGTAAATAAATTCAGTAAAGTTGCAAAATCAATACACAGAAACCAGTTGCATTTCTAAACACTAATAATGAACCATCAGAAAGAGAAAGAAAGCAACCCTATTTACAACTGCATCAAAAAGAACAAAATACCTGGGAATAAAGTCAACCAAGGAGGTGAAAGACCTGCACACTGAAAACTTTAAGACATTGATGAAGACATTGAAAAACACACCAATAAATGGAAAGATATCCTGTTCTCATGGAATGGAACAATTAATGTTGTTAAAATATCCATGCTACCCAAAGCAGTGGACACAGTGAATGCAATCCCTCCCAAAATTCCATGGTATTTTCCCCCCAAATAGAGCAAATCCTCCTAATATCTGTGGGGAACCACAAAGGACCCCAAATAGCCAAAGAAACCCTGCAAAAAGAGAACGGGCTGGAGGCATCTCCCTCCCTGACGTCACACTCTGCTGAGAAGCTACAGTCACCAAAACAGTGTGGAACTGGCTCAAAACGGGCACAGGGACCAGAGGAACAGGACAGAGAGACCGGAATTCAACCCCCACGGACGGGGTCGGTGAATTTATGACACAGGGACCAAGGACACACCAAGGAGCACGACACTCCCCACCATAAATGGTGCTGGGAAAACTGGACGCCCCATAACTCATGCTGGCTACCCTGCACACAAACCTGAACAAAAACCCAGCTTTCCACGCCAAGCCCTCCCTCGCTCACACGAAGACGGACCCCCTCAACGGTCCGTCGCCCACAGGAAGCTTCTCCCCACTTTTCCTCACCGTCTCTTCACCTTTTCCTCAGGCATCACCTGGGTCCTCAGGAAACCTAGTTCCCTAGTTAGCGTGGACGCAGCCCCACTTTGTCCTGAAGCCGAAACCCCAGCGAGTCCTAAGGAGACGGAGACCGAGCTCCTCTCAGCAGAGACACTGAGCCGGGCGTCCTACCGGAAGGCCTCCGCCCCCGCCGCCGCGCCTGAGGAGGCTCAACTGCTCTCAGCTGACCTCACAATCGAGTTCGCAGGGAACGAGCATGCGCTGTGGGTCAGAGAGGCGAACTCGGCGCCACCCTGTGGTCAGTGCAGGAAGTGCAGGCCGCGCCTCCCTCACACGTCACTGGAGGCAGCGTGCCCTACTGACAGGACTGCTGAATCCATTAAACTGGACATTCAAACTAAAATGGAGTCTCTATCCCAAAAGTTTTCTAAAAGTAGTTAAGGAACAATTAATTGGAAACCATTTGGAATGAAGTGAATGTAGATGCAAACTTTACAACTTATACCAAATTCACTCAAAGTTATTCAGAGGCAAATTTTATTGTAGTTTCTAATTTATGTTTGGCTGCGTTGGGTCTTCGTTGCTGCATGTGGGCTTTCTCTAGTTGCGTCGAGCGGGGCTACTCTTCGTTGCGGTGCACGGGCTTCTCATTGCGGTGGCTTCTCTTGTGGGCGAGCATGGGCTCTAGGCGCGCAGGCTTCAGTAGTTGTGCCGCGCAGGCTTGGTTGCTCTGCGGCATGTGGGATCTTCCCGGACCAGGGCTCGAGCCCGTGTCCCCTGCATTGGCAGGCGGACTCTTAACCACTGCGTCACCAGGGAAGTCCCCACAGACAAATTTTAAATACAAAACTATTCAAGGGGCTTCCCTGGTGGCGCAGTGGTTGAGAATCTGCCTGCTAATGCAGGGGACACGGGTTCGAGCCCTGACCTGGGAAGATCCCACATGCCGCGGAGCAACTAGGCCCGTGAGCCACAACTATTGAGCCTGCACGTCTGGAGCCTGTGCTCCGCAACAAGAGAGGCCGCGATAGTGAGAGGCCCGCGCACCGCGATGAAGAGTGGCCCCCGCTTGCCACAACTAGAGAAAGCCTTCACACAGAAACGAAGACCCAACACAGCCAAAAATAAATAAATTAATTAATCCATTAAACAAAAAAAGCTGTCTCTCAAATTTAACTTCCAGAATATATTCAGGAAAAACGCATACGCCCTTTTTGGCCAACCAAAGAAGCGGGCAATGCAAATCAACACTACAAAGAGGTATCACTTCGAATCAGAAAAAAGGACCATCCTCACAAAGGGTAAAAACCAGATATGCAGGACAAGGAGAGGAGAAAAGGGAGCCTTGTTACGCTGAAGGGGGGAATGTAAATTGCCAACGGCCACTCTGGAGAAGTGTGCTGTGTTTCCTAAAACATCTAAAAAACAGAGCTACAAAGCATAGGGCGCTTCCACTCATGGGCCTATATGTTGGAAAAACCAAAAATCCACAGGACGCAGGCACCCCGTTTACTGCTGCTATGTTTACAACAGCCTCGACTTGGGTACAACTTAATAGTCCTTGGAAGGAAAAAATGGTGAAAGAAAATTTGGTACTTAAGCACAACGGAATATTACTCAGCCCTGAAATCAATGAAATGAGGCCAGTTGCAGCAACTCAGGGGGACTTATGTTTGGTCATTGAGAGTGAAATAAGTTAGACAGCAAGAGAAACTTATCATAAGATATCACTTATAAAGGGAATCTAAAAATCGCCAACCATGAACTGAATTACAAACCGAACACCATCACACATTTACAAAACACACTGATGGCTGCTTAAGGGGAAAAGTGTGGTGCGGTGATGCATAAACCAGGAGGTTGAAATTGGCACAGATACCGTTCCATACGCCAATAATGTAATCGCCGAGACATACTCATTGTTCAAGGAACTGGACTCAGCACACTCTATTCACAGAAAAAACATCTATCTGACTACTAGAAACTAGAAAAGAATTTATTGATGTCTCTCTGTAAGTGACTCAGGTGGATGTACAGCACCAAGAAACACAACATTGCAAATCAGCTACACCCCACTATAAAAATTAATTATAAAAAAAGAAAGACAGTGAGAGAGAGAGGAATTCTTACAAAATTCAATCAGGGGCTCTGATGCAACTGGACTGACCACATCTACACTCACAGCTGAATGGGACGTAAGGCTGGACACCCTAACCCTAAACCCTAACCCTAACCCAACCCTAACCCTACCTTAACCCTAACCCTAACCCAACACTAACCCTAACCCTAAACCTAACCCCTAACCCTAACCCAACCCTAAGCCTAACCCTAACCCCTAGCCCTAGCCCTAGCCCTAACCCTGACCCTAACCCCTACCCTTAACCCCTAACCCCTAACCCTAACCAAGTTCACAAGTAAACTTCTCGCCCACCTGGAGAGAGTGATTTAATTTTAAAGAGTAAAGACACAATCAGCTCAGTAATTGGCCACGGGGATGGAGGGGCCAAGGCTAACCTGAGCTGGAGGAACGTGGGTGCCTGCCTGGATGCTCAGAGGCCAAGGGCTGTTCTGAGACCTGCTTGGACACCCGTGCAGATGGAACAAAGGATCTGTCCAGTCCCAAGAGGGCCCCACCAGCCCTCACGAACGCAACACCAGACTTCCCTGGTGGCGCAGTGGTTAAGAATCCACCTGCCAATGCAGGGGACACGGGTTTGAGCCCTGGTCCGGGAAGATCCCACATGCTGTGGAGCAACTAAGCCCGTGCACCACAACTACTGAGCCTGCGCTCTGGAACCCGCGAGCCACAACTGCTGAAGCCCACGCGCTTAGAGCCTGTGCTCTGCAACAAGAGAAGCCACCGCAATGAGAAGCCCCCACTCGCCGCAACTAGAGAAAGCCTCCGTGCAGCAATGCAGACCCAACACAGCCCCAAATTAATTAATTAATTAATTAAGAAAAAAAAAAAAAGGCAGCACCTGGGGGCTGGCAGACTGATGCACCAAGTCTTACATCACGTCTACTTAGTATCCTGCATGTCAGGGCCATGCTGGACCTGGGGCTGCCCACACAGAGTGGGGCCTGCATCACCCTTCCCAGGAGGGAGGGTGGAGGGAAACCCTGCATGACCTCTGAGGCCCTAAGAACCCTTGACTAAGGCTGAGCTCAATTTGAAACAGTGGGTGACCAGAGCAGACATTTCATTCATCTATCAATGAGAATCCAGAACTGGAGGAGCAGAAAACAATGGCCTCGCTCAACCTTGACGCTAATCCTGACATGGACCCTAAACCTAAACTCTGATCCTGACCCTAAGCCCTGACCTAACCTTAGCCTAACCCGTACCCTAAACCTGTACCTTACCCTAACCCATGCTCTACCCGCATCCTACCTGTACCCCAATTCTCACCCATACCCTAACACCCACTCTAACACAGAACCCTAACACCCTGAGACCAAAACCATAAACCTTAACCAGTAAGCCAAACCATAACCATAAGCAAACCATAAAATATATTCATTAACCATACCCATAAATAACTCATTAAGCATAAAACTTAAACCATCACAGCAACCATAAACCATACACAGCCCCAACCCTCACACCAGCCCCAGCCCTAATGCTAACCCTCCAAACCACTTACACCAAGCCAAGTCTAATCAGATTATACAAATACATCTTGAAAAAGAAAACTGGGGAATTCTCTGGTGGCCCAGTGGTTAGGACTCTGTGCTTTCACTGCCAAGGGCTCGGGTTCGATCCCTGACTGGGGAACTAAGATCCCACAAGCCATGGGACGTGGCCAAAATAAATAAATAATTAGAATGAAATAAAACCACTATTTTAAAAAAGATTTTAAAAATAGAGGAAAAAAACAAGAAAACTACCCCAGTACAACTTACAAATATGAATGTAAAAATCTATCACACAATAATAGCAACATGAAACCAACAGAACTTTAAATGGATAATGCCATAAGCAAGTATCTCTACACCAGGAATTTCAGGTTGCTCAACATATTAAAAGTAAGCAATGTATTCAACCACAATAATGGTGTGAAGTAAAAACACATAACCATATCAATTCATGCAAAAAATCTACAATGAAAATCCAGTGTTATTTCATGAAAAACACTCAAGAAAGCAGGAAGAAAAGGAAATTTGTTCAATATGGAAAAGAGTAGTACAAAAAGCCACAGCAAACATCGTGCTCAATGTTAAAGACTGAAAGATTTACTCCTGAAATCAGGAACAAGGCCAGGAAGCTGGCCTTCATCACCGTTACTCAATAGTGTACTGGAAGTTCTACCCAGAATCTTGAGGAAAGAAATAAAAGGCATCCATGGGTGAATGGAAAAATTAAAACCGTGTCTCTTCACAGAACATAGGTCACATCATCTTATATATAAAACTACCTATAATCAGCAAAGAAATTCTTTGAGCTAATCAACTAATTAATAAGCAAAGTTATAGAACAAAATATCAATTCATGAAAATCTATCTTATATGCATACGCTGGCAAAAAATAATCTGAAAAAGAATTGATGAGAACAATTCCATTTGTAATAATGTCAACATCAATATTTAGGAGTATATTTAATCAAGGTACAAGACTTGTTTTTATGTATGTAAAGTTGTATGTTTGAAATTACTGGAAAGTCAATTACTTTTCAAAACATCATGTATGTCAATAGCATGCCAGAAAAGCAGAGAAAACATCAAACTTCCAGATAGAAGCCAAGCCTTACCCAGATCCAGTTCACCCAAAGTCCACATGTCATTTAGAGGCACCGTGGGAAGGTTATATGAGGAGCCGCTGTCCTCCGTGTTGTGGACGACCTGGATATGGTAGAAACAGTGGGATTTTTGAATGCCAATTTTCCACTTCATGCCACAAAAAAACGATTAGTACTAGTAAATAAATTCAGTAAAGTTGCAAAATCAATACACAGAAACCAGTTGCATTTCTAAACACTAATAATGAACCATCAGAAAGAGAAAGAAAGCAACCCTATTTACAACTGCATCAAAAAGAACAAAATACCTGGGAATAAAGTCAACCAAGGAGGTGAAAGACCTGCACACTGAAAACTTTAAGACATTGATGAAGACATTGAAAAACACACCAATAAATGGAAAGATATCCTGTTCTCATGGAATGGAACAATTAATGTTGTTAAAATATCCATGCTACCCAAAGCAGTGGACACAGTGAATGCAATCCCTCCCAAAATTCCATGGTATTTTCCCCCCAAATAGAGCAAATCCTCCTAATATCTGTGGGGAACCACAAAGGACCCCAAATAGCCAAAGAAACCCTGAAAAAAGAGAACGGGCTGGAGGCATCTCCCTCCCTGACGTCACACTCTGCTGAGAAGCTACAGTCACCAAAACAGTGTGGAACTGGCTCAAAACGGGCACAGGGACCAGAGGAACAGGACAGAGAGACCGGAATTCAACCCCCACGGACGGGGTCGGTGAATTTATGACACAGGGACCAAGGACACACCAAGGAGCACGACACTCCCCACCATAAATGGTGCTGGGAAAACTGGACGCCCCATAACTCATGCTGGCTACCCTGCACACAAACCTGAACAAAAACCCAGCTTTCCACGCCAAGCCCTCCCTCGCTCACACGAAGACGGACCCCCTCAACGGTCCGTCGCCCACAGGAAGCTTCTCCCCACTTTTCCTCACCGTCTCTTCACCTTTTCCTCAGGCATCACCTGGGTCCTCAGGAAACCTAGTTCCCTAGTTAGCGTGGACGCAGCCCCACTTTGTCCTGAAGCCGAAACCCCAGCGAGTCCTAAGGAGACGGAGACCGAGCTCCTCTCAGCAGAGACACTGAGCCGGGCGTCCTACCGGAAGGCCTCCGCCCCCGCCGCCGCGCCTGAGGAGGCTCAACTGCTCTCAGCTGACCTCACAATCGAGTTCCCAGGGAACGAGCATGCGCTGTGGGTCAGAGAGGCGAACTCGGCGCCACCCTGTGGTCAGTGCAGGAAGTGCAGGCCGCGCCTCCCTCACACGTCACTGGAGGCAGCGTGCCCTACTGACAGGACTGCTGAATCCATTAAACTGGACATTCAAACTAAAATGGAGTCTCTATCCCAAAAGTTTTCTAAAAGTAGTTAAGGAACAATTAATTGGAAACCATTTGGAATGAAGTGAATGTAGATGCAAACTTTACAACTTATACCAAATTCACTCAAAGTTATTCAGAGGCAAATTTTATTGTAGTTTCTAATTTATGTTTGGCTGCGTTGGGTCTTCGTTGCTGCATGTGGGCTTTCTCTAGTTGCGTCGAGCGGGGCTACTCTTCGTTGCGGTGCACGGGCTTCTCATTGCGGTGGCTTTTCTTGTGGGCGAGCATGGGCTCTAGGCGCGCAGGCTTCAGTAGTTGTGCCGCGCAGGCTTGGTTGCTCTGCGGCATGTGGGATCTTCCCGGACCAGGGCTCGAGCCCGTGTCCCCTGCATTGGCAGGCGGACTCTTAACCACTGCGTCACCAGGGAAGTCCCCACAGACAAATTTTAAATACAAAACTATTCAAGGGGCTTCCCTGGTGGCGCAGTGGTTGAGAATCTGCCTGCTAATGCAGGGGACACGGGTTCGAGCCCTGACCTGGGAAGATCCCACATGCCGCGGAGCAACTAGGCCCGTGAGCCACAACTATTGAGCCTGCACGTCTGGAGCCTGTGCTCCGCAACAAGAGAGGCCGCGATAGTGAGAGGCCCGCGCACCGCGATGAAGAGTGGCCCCCGCTTGCCACAACTAGAGAAAGCCTTCACACAGAAACGAAGACCCAACACAGCCAAAAATAAATAAATTAATTAATCCATTAAACAAAAAAAGCTGTCTCTCAAATTTAACTTCCAGAATATATTCAGGAAAAACGCATACGCCCTTTTTGGCCAACCAAAGAAGCGGGCAATGCAAATCAACACTACAAAGAGGTATCACTTCGAATCAGAAAAAAGGACCATCCTCACAAAGGGTAAAAACCAGATATGCAGGACAAGGAGAGGAGAAAAGGGAGCCTTGTTACGCTGAAGGGGGGAATGTAAATTGCCAACGGCCACTCTGGAGAAGTGTGCTGTGTTTCCTAAAACATCTAAAAAACAGAGCTACAAAGCATAGGGTGCTTCCACTCATGGGCCTATATGTTGGAAAAACCAAAAATCCACAGGACGCAGGCACCCCGTTTACTGCTGCTATGTTTACAACAGCCTCGACTTGGGTACAACTTAATAGTCCTTGGAAGGAAAAAATGGTGAAAGAAAATTTGGTACTTAAGCACAACGGAATATTACTCAGCCCTGAAATCAATGAAATGAGGCCAGTTGCAGCAACTCAGGGGGACTTATGTTTGGTCATTGAGAGTGAAATAAGTTAGACAGCAAGAGAAACTTATCATAAGATATCACTTATAAAGGGAATCTAAAAATCGCCAACCATGAACTGAATTACAAACCGAACACCATCACACATTTACAAAACACACTGATGGCTGCTTAAGGGGAAAAGTGTGGTGCGGTGATGCATAAACCAGGAGGTTGAAATTGGCACAGATACCGTTCCATACGCCAATAATGTAATCGCCGAGACATACTCATTGTTCAAGGAACTGGACTCAGCACACTCTATTCACAGAAAAAACATCTATCTGACTACTAGAAACTAGAAAAGAATTTATTGATGTCTCTCTGTAAGTGACTCAGGTGGATGTACAGCACCAAGAAACACAACATTGCAAATCAGCTACACCCCACTATAAAAATTAATTATAAAAAAAGAAAGACAGTGAGAGAGAGAGGAATTCTTACAAAATTCAATCAGGGGCTCTGATGCAACTGGACTGACCACATCTACACTCACAGCTGAATGGGACGTAAGGCTGGACACCCTAACCCTAAACCCTAACCCTAACCCAACCCTAACCCTACCTTAACCCTAACCCTAACCCAACACTAACCCTAACCCTAAACCTAACCCCTAACCCTAACCCAACCCTAAGCCTAACCCTAACCCCTAGCCCTAGCCCTAGCCCTAACCCTGACCCTAACCCCTACCCTTAACCCCTAACCCCTAACCCTAACCAAGTTCACAAGTAAACTTCTCGCCCACCTGGAGAGAGTGATTTAATTTTAAAGAGTAAAGACACAATCAGCTCAGTAATTGGCCACGGGGATGGAGGGGCCAAGGCTAACCTGAGCTGGAGGAACGTGGGTGCCTGCCTGGATGCTCAGAGGCCAAGGGCTGTTCTGAGACCTGCTTGGACACCCGTGCAGATGGAACAAAGGATCTGTCCAGTCCCAAGAGGGCCCCACCAGCCCTCACGAACGCAACACCAGACTTCCCTGGTGGCGCAGTGGTTAAGAATCCACCTGCCAATGCAGGGGACACGGGTTTGAGCCCTGGTCCGGGAAGATCCCACATGCTGTGGAGCAACTAAGCCCGTGCACCACAACTACTGAGCCTGCGCTCTGGAACCCGCGAGCCACAACTGCTGAAGCCCACGCGCTTAGAGCCTGTGCTCTGCAACAAGAGAAGCCACCGCAATGAGAAGCCCCCACTCGCCGCAACTAGAGAAAGCCTCCGTGCAGCAATGCAGACCCAACACAGCCCCAAATTAATTAATTAATTAATTAAGAAAAAAAAAAAAAGGCAGCACCTGGGGGCTGGCAGACTGATGCACCAAGTCTTACATCACGTCTACTTAGTATCCTGCATGTCAGGGCCATGCTGGACCTGGGGCTGCCCACACAGAGTGGGGCCTGCATCACCCTTCCCAGGAGGGAGGGTGGAGGGAAACCCTGCATGACCTCTGAGGCCCTAAGAACCCTTGACTAAGGCTGAGCTCAATTTGAAACAGTGGGTGACCAGAGCAGACATTTCATTCATCTATCAATGAGAATCCAGAACTGGAGGAGCAGAAAACAATGGCCTCGCTCAACCTTGACGCTAATCCTGACATGGACCCTAAACCTAAACTCTGATCCTGACCCTAAGCCCTGACCTAACCTTAGCCTAACCCGTACCCTAAACCTGTACCTTACCCTAACCCATGCTCTACCCGCATCCTACCTGTACCCCAATTCTCACCCATACCCTAACACCCACTCTAACACAGAACCCTAACACCCTGAGACCAAAACCATAAACCTTAACCAGTAAGCCAAACCATAACCATAAGCAAACCATAAAATATATTCATTAACCATACCCATAAATAACTCATTAAGCATAAAACTTAAACCATCACAGCAACCATAAACCATACACAGCCCCAACCCTCACACCAGCCCCAGCCCTAATGCTAACCCTCCAAACCACTTACACCAAGCCAAGTCTAATCAGATTATACAAATACATCTTGAAAAAGAAAACTGGGGAATTCTCTGGTGGCCCAGTGGTTAGGACTCTGTGCTTTCACTGCCAAGGGCTCGGGTTCGATCCCTGACTGGGGAACTAAGATCCCACAAGCCATGGGACGTGGCCAAAATAAATAAATAATTAGAATGAAATAAAACCACTATTTTAAAAAAGATTTTAAAAATAGAGGAAAAAAACAAGAAAACTACCCCAGTACAACTTACAAATATGAATGTAAAAATCTATCACACAATAATAGCAACATGAAACCAACAGAACTTTAAATGGATAATGCCATAAGCAAGTATCTCTACACCAGGAATTTCAGGTTGCTCAACATATTAAAAGTAAGCAATGTATTCAACCACAATAATGGTGTGAAGTAAAAACACATAACCATATCAATTCATGCAAAAAATCTACAATGAAAATCCAGTGTTATTTCATGAAAAACACTCAAGAAAGCAGGAAGAAAAGGAAATTTGTTCAATATGGAAAAGAGTAGTACAAAAAGCCACAGCAAACATCGTGCTCAATGTTAAAGACTGAAAGATTTACTCCTGAAATCAGGAACAAGGCCAGGAAGCTGGCCTTCATCACCGTTACTCAATAGTGTACTGGAAGTTCTACCCAGAATCTTGAGGAAAGAAATAAAAGGCATCCATGGGTGAATGGAAAAATTAAAACCGTGTCTCTTCACAGAACATAGGTCACATCATCTTATATATAAAACTACCTATAATCAGCAAAGAAATTCTTTGAGCTAATCAACTAATTAATAAGCAAAGTTATAGAACAAAATATCAATTCATGAAAATCTATCTTATATGCATACGCTGGCAAAAAATAATCTGAAAAAGAATTTATGAGAACAATTCCATTTGTAATAATGTCAACATCAATATTTAGGAGTATATTTAATCAAGGTACAAGACTTGTTTTTATGTATGTAAAGTTGTATGTTTGAAATTACTGGAAAGTCAATTACTTTTCAAAACATCATGTATGTCAATAGCATGCCAGAAAAGCAGAGAAAACATCAAACTTCCAGATAGAAGCCAAGCCTTACCCAGATCCAGTTCACCCAAAGTCCACATGTCATTTAGAGGCACCGTGGGAAGGTTATATGAGGAGCCGCTGTCCTCCGTGTTGTGGACGACCTGGATATGGTAGAAACAGTGGGATTTTTGAATGCCAATTTTCCACTTCATGCCACAAAAAAACGATTAGTACTAGTAAATAAATTCAGTAAAGTTGCAAAATCAATACACAGAAACCAGTTGCATTTCTAAACACTAATAATGAACCATCAGAAAGAGAAAGAAAGCAACCCTATTTACAACTGCATCAAAAAGAACAAAATACCTGGGAATAAAGTCAACCAAGGAGGTGAAAGACCTGCACACTGAAAACTTTAAGACATTGATGAAGACATTGAAAAACACACCAATAAATGGAAAGATATCCTGTTCTCATGGAATGGAACAATTAATGTTGTTAAAATATCCATGCTACCCAAAGCAGTGGACACAGTGAATGCAATCCCTCCCAAAATTCCATGGTATTTTCCCCCCAAATAGAGCAAATCCTCCTAATATCTGTGGGGAACCACAAAGGACCCCAAATAGCCAAAGAAACCCTGCAAAAAGAGAACGGGCTGGAGGCATCTCCCTCCCTGACGTCACACTCTGCTGAGAAGCTACAGTCACCAAAACAGTGTGGAACTGGCTCAAAACGGGCACAGGGACCAGAGGAACAGGACAGAGAGACCGGAATTCAACCCCCACGGACGGGGTCGGTGAATTTATGACACAGGGACCAAGGACACACCAAGGAGCACGACACTCCCCACCATAAATGGTGCTGGGAAAACTGGACGCCCCATAACTCATGCTGGCTACCCTGCACACAAACCTGAACAAAAACCCAGCTTTCCACGCCAAGCCCTCCCTCGCTCACACGAAGACGGACCCCCTCAACGGTCCGTCGCCCACAGGAAGCTTCTCCCCACTTTTCCTCACCGTCTCTTCACCTTTTCCTCAGGCATCACCTGGGTCCTCAGGAAACCTAGTTCCCTAGTTAGCGTGGACGCAGCCCCACTTTGTCCTGAAGCCGAAACCCCAGCGAGTCCTAAGGAGACGGAGACCG
Source organism: Balaenoptera physalus (assembly GCF_965194825.1). Classification (NCBI taxonomy): domain Eukaryota; kingdom Metazoa; phylum Chordata; class Mammalia; order Artiodactyla; family Balaenopteridae; genus Balaenoptera; species Balaenoptera physalus. The sequence goes on along the minus strand of NW_028125473.1, from coordinate 142,301 downwards.
AGCTCCTCTCAGCAGAGACACTGAGCCGGGCGTCCTACCGGAAGGCCTCCGCCCCCGCCGCCGCGCCTGAGGAGGCTCAACTGCTCTCAGCTGACCTCACAATCGAGTTCGCAGGGAACGAGCATGCGCTGTGGGTCAGAGAGGCGAACTCGGCGCCACCCTGTGGTCAGTGCAGGAAGTGCAGGCCGCGCCTCCCTCACACGTCACTGGAGGCAGCGTGCCCTACTGACAGGACTGCTGAATCCATTAAACTGGACATTCAAACTAAAATGGAGTCTCTATCCCAAAAGTTTTCTAAAAGTAGTTAAGGAACAATTAATTGGAAACCATTTGGAATGAAGTGAATGTAGATGCAAACTTTACAACTTATACCAAATTCACTCAAAGTTATTCAGAGGCAAATTTTATTGTAGTTTCTAATTTATGTTTGGCTGCGTTGGGTCTTCGTTGCTGCATGTGGGCTTTCTCTAGTTGCGTCGAGCGGGGCTACTCTTCGTTGCGGTGCACGGGCTTCTCATTGCGGTGGCTTCTCTTGTGGGCGAGCATGGGCTCTAGGCGCGCAGGCTTCAGTAGTTGTGCCGCGCAGGCTTGGTTGCTCTGCGGCATGTGGGATCTTCCCGGACCAGGGCTCGAGCCCGTGTCCCCTGCATTGGCAGGCGGACTCTTAACCACTGCGTCACCAGGGAAGTCCCCACAGACAAATTTTAAATACAAAACTATTCAAGGGGCTTCCCTGGTGGCGCAGTGGTTGAGAATCTGCCTGCTAATGCAGGGGACACGGGTTCGAGCCCTGACCTGGGAAGATCCCACATGCCGCGGAGCAACTAGGCCCGTGAGCCACAACTATTGAGCCTGCACGTCTGGAGCCTGTGCTCCGCAACAAGAGAGGCCGCGATAGTGAGAGGCCCGCGCACCGCGATGAAGAGTGGCCCCCGCTTGCCACAACTAGAGAAAGCCTTCACACAGAAACGAAGACCCAACACAGCCAAAAATAAATAAATTAATTAATCCATTAAACAAAAAAAGCTGTCTCTCAAATTTAACTTCCAGAATATATTCAGGAAAAACGCATACGCCCTTTTTGGCCAACCAAAGAAGCGGGCAATGCAAATCAACACTACAAAGAGGTATCACTTCGAATCAGAAAAAAGGACCATCCTCACAAAGGGTAAAAACCAGATATGCAGGACAAGGAGAGGAGAAAAGGGAGCCTTGTTACGCTGAAGGGGGGAATGTAAATTGCCAACGGCCACTCTGGAGAAGTGTGCTGTGTTTCCTAAAACATCTAAAAAACAGAGCTACAAAGCATAGGGCGCTTCCACTCATGGGCCTATATGTTGGAAAAACCAAAAATCCACAGGACGCAGGCACCCCGTTTACTGCTGCTATGTTTACAACAGCCTCGACTTGGGTACAACTTAATAGTCCTTGGAAGGAAAAAATGGTGAAAGAAAATTTGGTACTTAAGCACAACGGAATATTACTCAGCCCTGAAATCAATGAAATGAGGCCAGTTGCAGCAACTCAGGGGGACTTATGTTTGGTCATTGAGAGTGAAATAAGTTAGACAGCAAGAGAAACTTATCATAAGATATCACTTATAAAGGGAATCTAAAAATCGCCAACCATGAACTGAATTACAAACCGAACACCATCACACATTTACAAAACACACTGATGGCTGCTTAAGGGGAAAAGTGTGGTGCGGTGATGCATAAACCAGGAGGTTGAAATTGGCACAGATACCGTTCCATACGCCAATAATGTAATCGCCGAGACATACTCATTGTTCAAGGAACTGGACTCAGCACACTCTATTCACAGAAAAAACATCTATCTGACTACTAGAAACTAGAAAAGAATTTATTGATGTCTCTCTGTAAGTGACTCAGGTGGATGTACAGCACCAAGAAACACAACATTGCAAATCAGCTACACCCCACTATAAAAATTAATTATAAAAAAAGAAAGACAGTGAGAGAGAGAGGAATTCTTACAAAATTCAATCAGGGGCTCTGATGCAACTGGACTGACCACATCTACACTCACAGCTGAATGGGACGTAAGGCTGGACACCCTAACCCTAAACCCTAACCCTAACCCAACCCTAACCCTACCTTAACCCTAACCCTAACCCAACACTAACCCTAACCCTAAACCTAACCCCTAACCCTAACCCAACCCTAACCCTAACCCTAACCCCTAGCCCTAGCCCTAGCCCTAACCCTGACCCTAACCCCTACCCTTAACCCCTAACCCCTAACCCTAACCAAGTTCACAAGTAAACTTCTCGCCCACCTGGAGAGAGTGATTTAATTTTAAAGAGTAAAGACACAATCAGCTCAGTAATTGGCCACGGGGATGGAGGGGCCAAGGCTAACCTGAGCTGGAGGAACGTGGGTGCCTGCCTGGATGCTCAGAGGCCAAGGGCTGTTCTGAGACCTGCTTGGACACCCGTGCAGATGGAACAAAGGATCTGTCCAGTCCCAAGAGGGCCCCACCAGCCCTCACGAACGCAACACCAGACTTCCCTGGTGGCGCAGTGGTTAAGAATCCACCTGCCAATGCAGGGGACACGGGTTTGAGCCCTGGTCCGGGAAGATCCCACATGCTGTGGAGCAACTAAGCCCGTGCACCACAACTACTGAGCCTGCGCTCTGGAACCCGCGAGCCACAACTGCTGAAGCCCACGTGCTTAGAGCCTGTGCTCTGCAACAAGAGAAGCCACCGCAATGAGAAGCCCCCACTCGCCGCAACTAGAGAAAGCCTCCGTGCAGCAATGCAGACCCAACACAGCCCCAAATTAATTAATTAATTAATTAAGAAAAAAAAAAAAAGGCAGCACCTGGGGGCTGGCAGACTGATGCACCAAGTCTTACATCACGTCTACTTAGTATCCTGCATGTCAGGGCCATGCTGGACCTGGGGCTGCCCACACAGAGTGGGGCCTGCATCACCCTTCCCAGGAGGGAGGGTGGAGGGAAACCCTGCATGACCTCTGAGGCCCTAAGAACCCTTGACTAAGGCTGAGCTCAATTTGAAACAGTGGGTGACCAGAGCAGACATTTCATTCATCTATCAATGAGAATCCAGAACTGGAGGAGCAGAAAACAATGGCCTCGCTCAACCTTGACGCTAATCCTGACATGGACCCTAAACCTAAACTCTGATCCTGACCCTAAGCCCTGAACTAACCTTAGCCTAACCCGTACCCTAAACCTGTACCTTACCCTAACCCATGCTCTACCCGCATCCTACCTGTACCCCAATTCTCACCCATACCCTAACACCCACTCTAACACAGAACCCTAACACCCTGAGACCAAAACCATAAACCTTAACCAGTAAGCCAAACCATAACCATAAGCAAACCATAAAATATATTCATTAACCATACCCATAAATAACTCATTAAGCATAAAACTTAAACCATCACAGCAACCATAAACCATACACAGCCCCAACCCTCACACCAGCCCCAGCCCTAATGCTAACCCTCCAAACCACTTACACCAAGCCAAGTCTAATCAGATTATACAAATACATCTTGAAAAAGAAAACTGGGGAATTCTCTGGTGGCCCAGTGGTTAGGACTCTGTGCTTTCACTGCCAAGGGCTCGGGTTCGATCCCTGACTGGGGAACTAAGATCCCACAAGCCATGGGACGTGGCCAAAATAAATAAATAATTAGAATGAAATAAAACCACTATTTTAAAAAAGATTTTAAAAATAGAGGAAAAAAACAAGAAAACTACCCCAGTACAACTTACAAATATGAATGTAAAAATCTATCACACAATAATAGCAACATGAAACCAACAGAACTTTAAATGGATAATGCCATAAGCAAGTATCTCTACACCAGGAATTTCAGGTTGCTCAACATATTAAAAGTAAGCAATGTATTCAACCACAATAATGGTGTGAAGTAAAAACACATAACCATATCAATTCATGCAAAATATCTACAATGAAAATCCAGTGTTATTTCATGAAAAACACTCAAGAAAGCAGGAAGAAAAGGAAATTTGTTCAATATGGAAAAGAGTAGTACAAAAAGCCACAGCAAACATCGTGCTCAATGTTAAAGACTGAAAGATTTACTCCTGACATCAGGAACAAGGCCAGGAAGCTGGCCTTCATCACCGTTACTCAATAGTGTACTGGAAGTTCTACCCAGAATCTTGAGGAAAGAAATAAAAGGCATCCATGGGTGAATGGAAAAATTAAAACCGTGTCTCTTCACAGAACATAGGTCACATCATCTTATATATAAAACTACCTATAATCAGCAAAGAAATTCTTTGAGCTAATCAACTAATTAATAAGCAAAGTTATAGAACAAAATATCAATTCATGAAAATCTATCTTATATGCATACGCTGGCAAAAAATAATCTGAAAAAGAATTTATGAGAACAATTCCATTTGTAATAATGTCAACATCAATATTTAGGAGTATATTTAATCAAGGTACAAGACTTGTTTTTATGTATGTAAAGTTGTATGTTTGAAATTACTGGAAAGTCAATTACTTTTCAAAACATCATGTATGTCAATAGCATGCCAGAAAAGCAGAGAAAACATCAAACTTCCAGATAGAAGCCAAGCCTTACCCAGATCCAGTTCACCCAAAGTCCACATGTCATTTAGAGGCACCGTGGGAAGGTTATATGAGGAGCCGCTGTCCTCCGTGTTGTGGACGACCTGGATATGGTAGAAACAGTGGGATTTTTGAATGCCAATTTTCCACTTCATGCCACAAAAAAACGATTAGTACTAGTAAATAAATTCAGTAAAGTTGCAAAATCAATACACAGAAACCAGTTGCATTTCTAAACACTAATAATGAACCATCAGAAAGAGAAAGAAAGCAACCCTATTTACAACTGCATCAAAAAGAACAAAATACCTGGGAATAAAGTCAACCAAGGAGGTGAAAGACCTGCACACTGAAAACTTTAAGACATTGATGAAGACATTGAAAAACACACCAATAAATGGAAAGATATCCTGTTCTCATGGAATGGAACAATTAATGTTGTTAAAATATCCATGCTACCCAAAGCAGTGGACACAGTGAATGCAATCCCTCCCAAAATTCCATGGTATTTTCCCCCCAAATAGAGCAAATCCTCCTAATATCTGTGGGGAACCACAAAGGACCCCAAATAGCCAAAGAAACCCTGCAAAAAGAGAACGGGCTGGAGGCATCTCCCTCCCTGACGTCACACTCTGCTGAGAAGCTACAGTCACCAAAACAGTGTGGAACTGGCTCAAAACGGGCACAGGGACCAGAGGAACAGGACAGAGAGACCGGAATTCAACCCCCACGGACGGGGTCGGTGAATTTATGACACAGGGACCAAGGACACACCAAGGAGCACGACACTCCCCACCATAAATGGTGCTGGGAAAACTGGACGCCCCATAACTCATGCTGGCTACCCTGCACACAAACCTGAACAAAAACCCAGCTTTCCACGCCAAGCCCTCCCTCGCTCACACGAAGACGGACCCCCTCAACGGTCCGTCGCCCACAGGAAGCTTCTCCCCACTTTTCCTCACCGTCTCTTCACCTTTTCCTCAGGCATCACCTGGGTCCTCAGGAAACCTAGTTCCCTAGTTAGCGTGGACGCAGCCCCACTTTGTCCTGAAGCCGAAACCCCAGCGAGTCCTAAGGAGACGGAGACCGAGCTCCTCTCAGCAGAGACACTGAGCCGGGCGTCCTACCGGAAGGCCTCCGCCCCCGCCGCCGCGCCTGAGGAGGCTCAACTGCTCTCAGCTGACCTCACAATCGAGTTCCCAGGGAACGAGCATGCGCTGTGGGTCAGAGAGGCGAACTCGGCGCCACCCTGTGGTCAGTGCAGGAAGTGCAGGCCGCGCCTCCCTCACACGTCACTGGAGGCAGCGTGCCCTACTGACAGGACTGCTGAATCCATTAAACTGGACATTCAAACTAAAATGGAGTCTCTATCCCAAAAGTTTTCTAAAAGTAGTTAAGGAACAATTAATTGGAAACCATTTGGAATGAATTGAATGTAGATGCAAACTTTACAACTTATACCAAATTCACTCAAAGTTATTCAGAGGCAAATTTTATTGTAGTTTCTAATTTATGTTTGGCTGCGTTGGGTCTTCGTTGCTGCATGTGGGCTTTCTCTAGTTGCGTCGAGCGGGGCTACTCTTCGTTGCGGTGCACGGGCTTCTCATTGCGGTGGCTTTTCTTGTGGGCGAGCATGGGCTCTAGGCGCGCAGGCTTCAGTAGTTGTGCCGCGCAGGCTTGGTTGCTCTGCGGCATGTGGGATCTTCCCGGACCAGGGCTCGAGCCCGTGTCCCCTGCATTGGCAGGCGGACTCTTAACCACTGCGTCACCAGGGAAGTCCCCACAGACAAATTTTAAATACAAAACTATTCAAGGGGCTTCCCTGGTGGCGCAGTGGTTGAGAATCTGCCTGCTAATGCAGGGGACACGGGTTCGAGCCCTGACCTGGGAAGATCCCACATGCCGCGGAGCAACTAGGCCCGTGAGCCACAACTATTGAGCCTGCACGTCTGGAGCCTGTGCTCCGCAACAAGAGAGGCCGCGATAGTGAGAGGCCCGCGCACCGCGATGAAGAGTGGCCCCCGCTTGCCACAACTAGAGAAAGCCTTCACACAGAAACGAAGACCCAACACAGCCAAAAATAAATTAATTAATTAATCCATTAAACAAAAAAAGCTGTCTCTCAAATTTAACTTCCAGAATATATTCAGGAAAAACGCATACGCCCTTTTTGGCCAACCAAAGAAGCGGGCAATGCAAATCAACACTACAAAGAGGTATCACTTCGAATCAGAAAAAAGGACCATCCTCACAAAGGGTAAAAACCAGATATGCAGGACAAGGAGAGGAGAAAAGGGAGCCTTGTTACGCTGAAGGGGGGAATGTAAATTGCCAACGGCCACTCTGGAGAAGTGTGCTGTGTTTCCTAAAACATCTAAAAAACAGAGCTACAAAGCATAGGGCGCTTCCACTCATGGGCCTATATGTTGGAAAAACCAAAAATCCACAGGACGCAGGCACCCCGTTTACTGCTGCTATGTTTACAACAGCCTCGACTTGGGTACAACTTAATAGTCCTTGGAAGGAAAAAATGGTGAAAGAAAATTTGGTACTTAAGCACAACGGAATATTACTCAGCCCTGAAATCAATTAAATGAGGCCAGTTGCAGCAACTCAGGGGGACTTATGTTTGGTCATTGAGAGTGAAATAAGTTAGACAGCAAGAGAAACTTATCATAAGATATCACTTATAAAGGGAATCTAAAAATCGCCAACCATGAACTGAATTACAAACCGAACACCATCACACATTTACAAAACACACTGATGGCTGCTTAAGGGGAAAAGTGTGGTGCGGTGATGCATAAACCAGGAGGTTGAAATTGGCACAGATACCGTTCCATACGCCAATAATGTAATCGCCGAGACATACTCATTGTTCAAGGAACTGGACTCAGCACACTCTATTCACAGAAAAAACATCTATCTGACTACTAGAAACTAGAAAAGAATTTATTGATGTCTCTCTGTAAGTGACTCAGGTGGATGTACAGCACCAAGAAACACAACATTGCAAATCAGCTACACCCCACTATAAAAATTAATTATAAAAAAAGAAAGACAGTGAGAGAGAGAGGAATTCTTACAAAATTCAATCAGGGGCTCTGATGCAACTGGACTGACCACATCTACACTCACAGCTGAATGGGACGTAAGGCTGGACACCCTAACCCTAAACCCTAACCCTAACCCAACCCTAACCCTACCTTAACCCTAACCCTAACCCAACACTAACCCTAACCCTAAACCTAACCCCTAACCCTAACCCAACCGTAAGCCTAACCCTAACCCCTAGCCCTAGCCCTAGCCCTAACCCTGACCCTAACCCCTACCCTTAACCCCTAACCCCTAACCCTAACCAAGTTCACAAGTAAACTTCTCGCCCACCTGGAGAGAGTGATTTAATTTTAAAGAGTAAAGACACAATCAGCTCAGTAATTGGCCACGGGGATGGAGGGGCCAAGGCTAACCTGAGCTGGAGGAACGTGGGTGCCTGCCTGGATGCTCAGAGGCCAAGGGCTGTTCTGAGACCTGCTTGGACACCCGTGCAGATGGAACAAAGGATCTGTCCAGTCCCAAGAGGGCCCCACCAGCCCTCACGAACGCAACACCAGACTTCCCTGGTGGCGCAGTGGTTAAGAATCCACCTGCCAATGCAGGGGACACGGGTTTGAGCCCTGGTCCGGGAAGATCCCACATGCTGTGGAGCAACTAAGCCCGTGCACCACAACTACTGAGCCTGCGCTCTGGAACCCGCGAGCCACAACTGCTGAAGCCCACGCGCTTAGAGCCTGTGCTCTGCAACAAGAGAAGCCACCGCAATGAGAAGCCCCCACTCGCCGCAACTAGAGAAAGCCTCCGTGCAGCAATGCAGACCCAACACAGCCCCAAATTAATTAATTAATTAATTAAGAAAAAAAAAAAAAGGCAGCACCTGGGGGCTGGCAGACTGATGCACCAAGTCTTACATCACGTCTACTTAGTATCCTGCATGTCAGGGCCATGCTGGACCTGGGGCTGCCCACACAGAGTGGGGCCTGCATCACCCTTCCCAGGAGGGAGGGTGGAGGGAAACCCTGCATGACCTCTGAGGCCCTAAGAACCCTTGACTAAGGCTGAGCTCAATTTGAAACAGTGGGTGACCAGAGCAGACATTTCATTCATCTATCAATGAGAATCCAGAACTGGAGGAGCAGAAAACAATGGCCTCGCTCAACCTTGACGCTAATCCTGACATGGACCCTAAACCTAAACTCTGATCCTGACCCTAAGCCCTGACCTAACCTTAGCCTAACCCGTACCCTAAACCTGTACCTTACCCTAACCCATGCTCTACCCGCATCCTACCTGTACCCCAATTCTCACCCATACCCTAACACCCACTCTAACACAGAACCCTAACACCCTGAGACCAAAACCATAAACCTTAACCAGTAAGCCAAACCATAACCATAAGCAAACCATAAAATATATTCATTAACCATACCCATAAATAACTCATTAAGCATAAAACTTAAACCATCACAGCAACCATAAACCATACACAGCCCCAACCCTCACACCAGCCCCAGCCCTAATGCTAACCCTCCAAACCACTTACACCAAGCCAAGTCTAATCAGATTATACAAATACATCTTGAAAAAGAAAACTGGGGAATTCTCTGGTGGCCCAGTGGTTAGGACTCTGTGCTTTCACTGCCAAGGGCTCGGGTTCGATCCCTGACTGGGGAACTAAGATCCCACAAGCCATGGGACGTGGCCAAAATAAATAAATAATTAGAATGAAATAAAACCACTATTTTAAAAAAGATTTTAAAAATAGAGGAAAAAAACAAGAAAACTACCCCAGTACAACTTACAAATATGAATGTAAAAATCTATCACACAATAATAGCAACATGAAACCAACAGAACTTTAAATGGATAATGCCATAAGCAAGTATCTCTACACCAGGAATTTCAGGTTGCTCAACATATTAAAAGTAAGCAATGTATTCAACCACAATAATGGTGTGAAGTAAAAACACATAACCATATCAATTCATGCAAAATATCTACAATGAAAATCCAGTGTTATTTCATGAAAAACACCAAGAAAGCAGGAAGAAAAGGAAATTTGTTCAATATGGAAAAGAGTAGTACAAAAAGCCACAGCAAACATCGTGCTCAATGTTAAAGACTGAAAGATTTACTCCTGAAATCAGGAACAAGGCCAGGAAGCTGGCCTTCATCACCGTTACTCAATAGTGTACTGGAAGTTCTACCCAGAATCTTGAGGAAAGAAATAAAAGGCATCCATGGGTGAATGGAAAAATTAAAACCGTGTCTCTTCACAGAACATAGGTCACATCATCTTATATATAAAACTACCTATAATCAGCAAAGAAATTCTTTGAGCTAATCAACTAATTAATAAGCAAAGTTATAGAACAAAATATCAATTCATGAAAATCTATCTTATATGCATACGCTGGCAAAAAATAATCTGAAAAAGAATTTATGAGAACAATTCCATTTGTAATAATGTCAACATCAATATTTAGGAGTATATTTAATCAAGGTACAAGACTTGTTTTTATGTATGTAAAGTTGTATGTTTGAAATTACTGGAAAGTCAATTACTTTTCAAAACATCATGTATGTCAATAGCATGCCAGAAAAGCAGAGAAAACATCAAACTTCCAGATAGAAGCCAAGCCTTACCCAGATCCAGTTCACCCAAAGTCCACATGTCATTTAGAGGCACCGTGGGAAGGTTATATGAGGAGCCGCTGTCCTCCGTGTTGTGGACGACCTGGATATGGTAGAAACAGTGGGATTTTTGAATGCCAATTTTCCACTTCATGCCACAAAAAAACGATTAGTACTAGTAAATAAATTCAGTAAAGTTGCAAAATCAATACACAGAAACCAGTTGCATTTCTAAACACTAATAATGAACCATCAGAAAGAGAAAGAAAGCAACCCTATTTACAACTGCATCAAAAAGAACAAAATACCTGGGAATAAAGTCAACCAAGGAGGTGAAAGACCTGCACACTGAAAACTTTAAGACATTGATGAAGACATTGAAAAACACACCAATAAATGGAAAGATATCCTGTTCTCATGGAATGGAACAATTAATGTTGTTAAAATATCCATGCTACCCAAAGCAGTGGACACAGTGAATGCAATCCCTCCCAAAATTCCATGGTATTTTCCCCCCAAATAGAGCAAATCCTCCTAATATCTGTGGGGAACCACAAAGGACCCCAAATAGCCAAAGAAACCCTGCAAAAAGAGAACGGGCTGGAGGCATCTCCCTCCCTGACGTCACACTCTGCTGAGAAGCTACAGTCACCAAAACAGTGTGGAACTGGCTCAAAACGGGCACAGGGACCAGAGGAACAGGACAGAGAGACCGGAATTCAACCCCCACGGACGGGGTCGGTGAATTTATGACACAGGGACCAAGGACACACCAAGGAGCACGACACTCCCCACCATAAATGGTGCTGGGAAAACTGGACGCCCCATAACTCATGCTGGCTACCCTGCACACAAACCTGAACAAAAACCCAGCTTTCCACGCCAAGCCCTCCCTCGCTCACACGAAGACGGACCCCCTCAACGGTCCGTCGCCCACAGGAAGCTTCTCCCCACTTTTCCTCACCGTCTCTTCACCTTTTCCTCAGGCATCACCTGGGTCCTCAGGAAACCTAGTTCCCTAGTTAGCGTGGACGCAGCCCCACTTTGTCCTGAAGCCGAAACCCCAGCGAGTCCTAAGGAGACGGAGACCGAGCTCCTCTCAGCAGAGACACTGAGCCGGGCGTCCTACCGGAAGGCCTCCGCCCCCGCCGCCGCGCCTGAGGAGGCTCAACTGCTCTCAGCTGACCTCACAATCGAGTTCCCAGGGAACGAGCATGCGCTGTGGGTCAGAGAGGCGAACTCGGCGCCACCCTGTGGTCAGTGCAGGAAGTGCAGGCCGCGCCTCCCTCACACGTCACTGGAGGCAGCGTGCCCTACTGACAGGACTGCTGAATCCATTAAACTGGACATTCAAACTAAAATGGAGTCTCTATCCCAAAAGTTTTCTAAAAGTAGTTAAGGAACAATTAATTGGAAACCATTTGGAATGAAGTGAATGTAGATGCAAACTTTACAACTTATACCAAATTCACTCAAAGTTATTCAGAGGCGAATTTTATTGTAGTTTCTAATTTATGTTTGGCTGCGTTGGGTCTTCGTTGCTGCATGTGGGCTTTCTCTAGTTGCGTCGAGCGGGGCTACTCTTCGTTGCGGTGCACGAGCTTCTCATTGCGGTGGCTTCTCTTGTGGGCGAGCATGGGCTCTAGGCGCGCAGGCTTCAGTAGTTGTGCCGCGCAGGCTTGGTTGCTCTGCGGCATGTGGGATCTTCCCGGACCAGGGCTCGAGCCCGTGTCCCCTGCATTGGCAGGCGGACTCTTAACCACTGCGTCACCAGGGAAGTCCCCACAGACAAATTTTAAATACAAAACTATTCAAGGGGCTTCCCTGGTGGCGCAGTGGTTGAGAATCTGCCTGCTAATGCAGGGGACACGGGTTCGAGCCCTGACCTGGGAAGATCCCACATGCCGCGGAGCAACTAGGCCCGTGAGCCACAACTATTGAGCCTGCACGTCTGGAGCCTGTGCTCCGCAACAAGAGAGGCCGCGATAGTGAGAGGCCCGCGCACCGCGATGAAGAGTGGCCCCCGCTTGCCACAACTAGAGAAAGCCTTCACACAGAAACGAAGACCCAACACAGCCAAAAATAAATTAATTAATTAATCCATTAAACAAAAAAAGCTGTCTCTCAAATTTAACTTCCAGAATATATTCAGGAAAAACGCATACGCCCTTTTTGGCCAACCAAAGAAGCGGGCAATGCAAATCAACACTACAAAGAGGTATCACTTCGAATCAGAAAAAAGGACCATCCTCACAAAGGGTAAAAACCAGATAGGCAGGACAAGGAGAGGAGAAAAGGGAGCCTTGTTACGCTGAAGGGGGGAATGTAAATTGCCAACGGCCACTCTGGAGAAGTGTGCTGTGTTTCCTAAAACATCTAAAAAACAGAGCTACAAAGCATAGGGCGCTTCCACTCATGGGCCTATATGTTGGAAAAACCAAAAATCCACAGGACGCAGGCACCCCGTTTACTGCTGCTATGTTTACAACAGCCTCGACTTGGGTACAACTTAATAGTCCTTGGAAGGAAAAAATGGTGAAAGAAAATTTGGTACTTAAGCACAACGGAATATTACTCAGCCCTGAAATCAATGAAATGAGGCCAGTTGCAGCAACTCAGGGGGACTTATGTTTGGTCATTGAGAGTGAAATAAGTTAGACAGCAAGAGAAACTTATCATAAGATATCACTTATAAAGGGAATCTAAAAATCGCCAACCATGAACTGAATTACAAACCGAACACCATCACACATTTACAAAACACACTGATGGCTGCTTAAGGGGAAAAGTGTGGTGCGGTGATGCATAAACCAGGAGGTTGAAATTGGCACAGATACCGTTCCATACGCCAATAATGTAATCGCCGAGACATACTCATTGTTCAAGGAACTGGACTCAGCACACTCTATTCACAGAAAAAACATCTATCTGACTACTAGAAACTAGAAAAGAATTTATTGATGTCTCTCTGTAAGTGACTCAGGTGGATGTACAGCACCAAGAAACACAACATTGCAAATCAGCTACACCCCACTATAAAAATTAATTATAAAAAAAGAAAGACAGTGAGAGAGAGAGGAATTCTTACAAAATTCAATCAGGGGCTCTGATGCAACTGGACTGACCACATCTACACTCACAGCTGAATGGGACGTAAGGCTGGACACCCTAAACCTAAACCCTAACCCTAACCCAACCCTAACCCTACCTTAACCCTAACCCTAACCCAACACTAACCCTAACCCTAAACCTAACCCCTAACCCTAACCCAACCCTAAGCCTAACCCTAACCCCTAGCCCTAGCCCTAGCCCTAACCCTGACCCTAACCCCTACCCTTAACCCCTAACCCCTAACCCTAACCAAGTTCACAAGTAAACTTCTCGCCCACCTGGAGAGAGTGATTTAATTTTAAAGAGTAAAGACACAATCAGCTCAGTAATTGGCCACGGGGATGGAGGGGCCAAGGCTAACCTGAGCTGGAGGAACGTGGGTGCCTGCCTGGATGCTCAGAGGCCAAGGGCTGTTCTGAGACCTGCTTGGACACCCGTGCAGATGGAACAAAGGATCTGTCCAGTCCCAAGAGGGCCCCACCAGCCCTCACGAACGCAACACCAGACTTCCCTGGTGGCGCAGTGGTTAAGAATTCACCTGCCAATGCAGGGGACACGGGTTTGAGCCCTGGTCCGGGAAGATCCCACATGCTGTGGAGCAACTAAGCCCGTGCACCACAACTACTGAGCCTGCGCTCTGGAACCCGCGAGCCACAACTGCTGAAGCCCACGCGCTTAGAGCCTGTGCTCTGCAACAAGAGAAGCCACCGCAATGAGAAGCCCCCACTCGCCGCAACTAGAGAAAGCCTCCGTGCAGCAATGCAGACCCAACACAGCCCCAAATTAATTAATTAATTAATTAAGGAAAAAAAAAAAGGCAGCACCTGGGGGCTGGCAGACTGATGCACCAAGTCTTACATCACGTCTACTTAGTATCCTGCATGTCAGGGCCATGCTGGACCTGGGGCTGCCCACACAGAGTGGGGCCTGCATCACCCTTCCCAGGAGGGAGGGTGGAGGGAAACCCTGCATGACCTCTGAGGCCCTAAGAACCCTTGACTAAGGCTGAGCTCAATTTGAAACAGTGGGTGACCAGAGCAGACATTTCATTCATCTATCAATGAGAATCCAGAACTGGAGGAGCAGAAAACAATGGCCTCGCTCAACCTTGACGCTAATCCTGACATGGACCCTAAACCTAAACTCTGATCCTGACCCTAAGCCCTGACCTAACCTTAGCCTAACCCGTACCCTAAACCTGTACCTTACCCTAACCCATGCTCTACCCGCATCCTACCTGTACCCCAATTCTCACCCATACCCTAACACCCACTCTAACACAGAACCCTAACACCCTGAGACCAAAACCATAAACCTTAACCAGTAAGCCAAACCATAACCATAAGCAAACCATAAAATATATTCATTAACCATACCCATAAATAACTCATTAAGCATAAAACTTAAACCATCACAGCAACCATAAACCATACACAGCCCCAACCCTCACACCAGCCCCAGCCCTAATGTTAACCCTCCAAACCACTTACACCAAGCCAAGTCTAATCAGATTATACAAATACATCTTGAAAAAGAAAACTGGGGAATTCTCTGGTGGCCCAGTGGTTAGGACTCTGTGCTTTCACTGCCAAGGGCTCGGGTTCGATCCCTGACTGGGGAACTAAGATCCCACAAGCCATGGGACGTGGCCAAAATAAATAAATAATTAGAATGAAATAAAACCACTATTTTAAAAAAGATTTTAAAAATAGAGGAAAAAAACAAGAAAACTACCCCAGTACAACTTACAAATATGAATGTAAAAATCTATCACACAATAATAGCAACATGAAACCAACAGAACTTTAAATGGATAATGCCATAAGCAAGTATCTCTACACCAGGAATTTCAGGTTGCTCAACATATTAAAAGTAAGCAATGTATTCAACCACAATAATGGTGTGAAGTAAAAACACATAACCATATCAATTCATGCAAAAAATCTACAATGAAAATCCAGTGTTATTTCATGAAAAACACTCAAGAAAGCAGGAAGAAAAGGAAATTTGTTCAATATGGAAAAGAGTAGTACAAAAAGCCACAGCAAACATCGTGCTCAATGTTAAAGACTGAAAGATTTACTCCTGAAATCAGGAACAAGGCCAGGAAGCTGGCCTTCATCACCGTTACTCAATAGTGTACTGGAAGTTCTACCCAGAATCTTGAGGAAAGAAATAAAAGGCATCCATGGGTGAATGGAAAAATTAAAACCGTGTCTCTTCACAGAACATAGGTCACATCATCTTATATATAAAACTACCTATAATCAGCAAAGAAATTCTTTGAGCTAATCAACTAATTAATAAGCAAAGTTATAGAACAAAATATCAATTCATGAAAATCTATCTTATATGCATACGCTGGCAAAAAATAATCTGAAAAAGAATTTATGAGAACAATTCCATTTGTAATAATGTCAACATCAATATTTAGGAGTATATTTAATCAAGGTACAAGACTTGTTTTTATGTATGTAAAGTTGTATGTTTGAAATTACTGGAA
The DNA here is from genome assembly GCF_965194825.1 of Balaenoptera physalus. Taxonomy (NCBI): domain Eukaryota; kingdom Metazoa; phylum Chordata; class Mammalia; order Artiodactyla; family Balaenopteridae; genus Balaenoptera; species Balaenoptera physalus. Next base: position 126,391 of record NW_028125473.1, on the reverse strand, counting down.
AGTCAATTACTTTTCAAAACATCATGTATGTCAATAGCATGCCAGAAAAGCAGAGAAAACATCAAACTTCCAGATAGAAGCCAAGCCTTACCCAGATCCAGTTCACCCAAAGTCCACATGTCATTTAGAGGCACCGTGGGAAGGTTATATGAGGAGCCGCTGTCCTCCGTGTTGTGGACGACCTGGATATGGTAGAAACAGTGGGATTTTTGAATGCCAATTTTCCACTTCATGCCACAAAAAAACGATTAGTACTAGTAAATAAATTCAGTAAAGTTGCAAAATCAATACACAGAAACCAGTTGCATTTCTAAACACTAATAATGAACCATCAGAAAGAGAAAGAAAGCAACCCTATTTACAACTGCATCAAAAAGAACAAAATACCTGGGAATAAAGTCAACCAAGGAGGTGAAAGACCTGCACACTGAAAACTTTAAGACATTGATGAAGACATTGAAAAACACACCAATAAATGGAAAGATATCCTGTTCTCATGGAATGGAACAATTAATGTTGTTAAAATATCCATGCTACCCAAAGCAGTGGACACAGTGAATGCAATCCCTCCCAAAATTCCATGGTATTTTCCCCCCAAATAGAGCAAATCCTCCTAATATCTGTGGGGAACCACAAAGGACCCCAAATAGCCAAAGAAACCCTGCAAAAAGAGAACGGGCTGGAGGCATCTCCCTCCCTGACGTCACACTCTGCTGAGAAGCTACAGTCACCAAAACAGTGTGGAACTGGCTCAAAACGGGCACAGGGACCAGAGGAACAGGACAGAGAGACCGGAATTCAACCCCCACGGACGGGGTCTGTGAATTTATGACACAGGGACCAAGGACACACCAAGGAGCACGACACTCCCCACCATAAATGGTGCTGGGAAAACTGGACGCCCCATAACTCATGCTGGCTACCCTGCACACAAACCTGAACAAAAACCCAGCTTTCCACGCCAAGCCCTCCCTCGCTCACACGAAGACGGACCCCCTCAACGGTCCGTCGCCCACAGGAAGCTTCTCCCCACTTTTCCTCACCGTCTCTTCACCTTTTCCTCAGGCATCACCTGGGTCCTCAGGAAACCTAGTTCCCTAGTTAGCGTGGACGCAGCCCCACTTTGTCCTGAAGCCGAAACCCCAGCGAGTCCTAAGGAGACGGAGACCGAGCTCCTCTCAGCAGAGACACTGAGCCGGGCGTCCTACCGGAAGGCCTCCGCCCCCGCCGCCGCGCCTGAGGAGGCTCAACTGCTCTCAGCTGACCTCACAATCGAGTTCCCAGGGAACGAGCATGCGCTGTGGGTCAGAGAGGCGAACTCGGCGCCACCCTGTGGTCAGTGCAGGAAGTGCAGGCCGCGCCTCCCTCACACGTCACTGGAGGCAGCGTGCCCTACTGACAGGACTGCTGAATCCATTAAACTGGACATTCAAACTAAAATGGAGTCTCTATCCCAAAAGTTTTCTAAAAGTAGTTAAGGAACAATTAATTGGAAACCATTTGGAATGAAGTGAATGTAGATGCAAACTTTACAACTTATACCAAATTCACTCAAAGTTATTCAGAGGCAAATTTTATTGTAGTTTCTAATTTATGTTTGGCTGCGTTGGGTCTTCGTTGCTGCATGTGGGCTTTCTCTAGTTGCGTCGAGCGGGGCTACTCTTCGTTGCGGTGCACGGGCTTCTCATTGCGGTGGCTTCTCTTGTGGGCGAGCATGGGCTCTAGGCGCGCAGGCTTCAGTAGTTGTGCCGCGCAGGCTTGGTTGCTCTGCGGCATGTGGGATCTTCCCGGACCAGGGCTCGAGCCCGTGTCCCCTGCATTGGCAGGCGGACTCTTAACCACTGCGTCACCAGGGAAGTCCCCACAGACAAATTTTAAATACAAAACTATTCAAGGGGCTTCCCTGGTGGCGCAGTGGTTGAGAATCTGCCTGCTAATGCAGGGGACACGGGTTCGAGCCCTGACCTGGGAAGATCCCACATGCCGCGGAGCAACTAGGCCCGTGAGCCACAACTATTGAGCCTGCACGTCTGGAGCCTGTGCTCCGCAACAAGAGAGGCCGCGATAGTGAGAGGCCCGCGCACCGCGATGAAGAGTGGCCCCCGCTTGCCACAACTAGAGAAAGCCTTCACACAGAAACGAAGACCCAACACAGCCAAAAATAAATAAATTAATTAATCCATTAAACAAAAAAAGCTGTCTCTCAAATTTAACTTCCAGAATATATTCAGGAAAAACGCATACGCCCTTTTTGGCCAACCAAAGAAGCGGGCAATGCAAATCAACACTACAAAGAGGTATCACTTCGAATCAGAAAAAAGGACCATCCTCACAAAGGGTAAAAACCAGATATGCAGGACAAGGAGAGGAGAAAAGGGAGCCTTGTTACGCTGAAGGGGGGAATGTAAATTGCCAACGGCCACTCTGGAGAAGTGTGCTGTGTTTCCTAAAACATCTAAAAAACAGAGCTACAAAGCATAGGGCGCTTCCACTCATGGGCCTATATGTTGGAAAAACCAAAAATCCACAGGACGCAGGCACCCCGTTTACTGCTGCTATGTTTACAACAGCCTCGACTTGGGTACAACTTAATAGTCCTTGGAAGGAAAAAATGGTGAAAGAAAATTTGGTACTTAAGCACAACGGAATATTACTCAGCCCTGAAATCAATGAAATGAGGCCAGTTGCAGCAACTCAGGGGGACTTATGTTTGGTCATTGAGAGTGAAATAAGTTAGACAGCAAGAGAAACTTATCATAAGATATCACTTATAAAGGGAATCTAAAAATCGCCAACCATGAACTGAATTACAAACCGAACACCATCACACATTTACAAAACACACTGATGGCTGCTTAAGGGGAAAAGTGTGGTGCGGTGATGCATAAACCAGGAGGTTGAAATTGGCACAGATACCGTTCCATACGCCAATAATGTAATCGCCGAGACATACTCATTGTTCAAGGAACTGGACTCAGCACACTCTATTCACAGAAAAAACATCTATCTGACTACTAGAAACTAGAAAAGAATTTATTGATGTCTCTCTGTAAGTGACTCAGGTGGATGTACAGCACCAAGAAACACAACATTGCAAATCAGCTACACCCCACTATAAAAATTAATTATAAAAAAAGAAAGACAGTGAGAGAGAGAGAAATTCTTACAAAATTCAATCAGGGGCTCTGATGCAACTGGACTGACCACATCTACACTCACAGCTGAATGGGACGTAAGGCTGGACACCCTAACCCTAAACCCTAACCCTAACCCAACCCTAACCCTACCTTAACCCTAACCCTAACCCAACACTAACCCTAACCCTAAACCTAACCCCTAACCCTAACCCAACCCTAAGCCTAACCCTAACCCCTAGCCCTAGCCCTAGCCCTAACCCTGACCCTAACCCCTACCCTTAACCCCTAACCCCTAACCCTAACCAAGTTCACAAGTAAACTTCTCGCCCACCTGGAGAGAGTGATTTAATTTTAAAGAGTAAAGACACAATCAGCTCAGTAATTGGCCACGGGGATGGAGGGGCCAAGGCTAACCTGAGCTGGAGGAACGTGGGTGCCTGCCTGGATGCTCAGAGGCCAAGGGCTGTTCTGAGACCTGCTTGGACACCCGTGCAGATGGAACAAAGGATCTGTCCAGTCCCAAGAGGGCCCCACCAGCCCTCACGAACGCAACACCAGACTTCCCTGGTGGCGCAGTGGTTAAGAATTCACCTGCCAATGCAGGGGACACGGGTTTGAGCCCTGGTCCGGGAAGATCCCACATGCTGTGGAGCAACTAAGCCCGTGCACCACAACTACTGAGCCTGCGCTCTGGAACCCGCGAGCCACAACTGCTGAAGCCCACGCGCTTAGAGCCTGTGCTCTGCAACAAGAGAAGCCACCGCAATGAGAAGCCCCCACTCGCCGCAACTAGAGAAAGCCTCCGTGCAGCAATGCAGACCCAACACAGCCCCAAATTAATTAATTAATTAATTAAGGAAAAAAAAAAAAAGGCAGCACCTGGGGGCTGGCAGACTGATGCACCAAGTCTTACATCACGTCTACTTAGTATCCTGCATGTCAGGGCCATGCTGGACCTGGGGCTGCCCACACAGAGTGGGGCCTGCATCACCCTTCCCAGGAGGGAGGGTGGAGGGAAACCCTGCATGACCTCTGAGGCCCTAAGAACCCTTGACTAAGGCTGAGCTCAATTTGAAACAGTGGGTGACCAGAGCAGACATTTCATTCATCTATCAATGAGAATCCAGAACTGGAGGAGCAGAAAACAATGGCCTCGCTCAACCTTGACGCTAATCCTGACATGGACCCTAAACCTAAACTCTGATCCTGACCCTAAGCCCTGACCTAACCTTAGCCTAACCCGTACCCTAAACCTGTACCTTACCCTAACCCATGCTCTACCCGCATCCTACCTGTACCCCAATTCTCACCCATACCCTAACACCCACTCTAACACAGAACCCTAACACCCTGAGACCAAAACCATAAACCTTAACCAGTAAGCCAAACCATAACCATAAGCAAACCATAAAATATATTCATTAACCATACCCATAAATAACTCATTAAGCATAAAACTTAAACCATCACAGCAACCATAAACCATACACAGCCCCAACCCTCACACCAGCCCCAGCCCTAATGTTAACCCTCCAAACCACTTACACCAAGCCAAGTCTAATCAGATTATACAAATACATCTTGAAAAAGAAAACTGGGGAATTCTCTGGTGGCCCAGTGGTTAGGACTCTGTGCTTTCACTGCCAAGGGCTCGGGTTCGATCCCTGACTGGGGAACTAAGATCCCACAAGCCATGGGACGTGGCCAAAATAAATAAATAATTAGAATGAAATAAAACCACTATTTTAAAAAAGATTTTAAAAATAGAGGAAAAAAACAAGAAAACTACCCCAGTACAACTTACAAATATGAATGTAAAAATCTATCACACAATAATAGCAACATGAAACCAACAGAACTTTAAATGGATAATGCCATAAGCAAGTATCTCTACACCAGGAATTTCAGGTTGCTCAACATATTAAAAGTAAGCAATGTATTCAACCACAATAATGGTGTGAAGTAAAAACACATAACCATATCAATTCATGCAAAAAATCTACAATGAAAATCCAGTGTTATTTCATGAAAAACACTCAAGAAAGCAGGAAGAAAAGGAAATTTGTTCAATATGGAAAAGAGTAGTACAAAAAGCCACAGCAAACATCGTGCTCAATGTTAAAGACTGAAAGATTTACTCCTGAAATCAGGAACAAGGCCAGGAAGCTGGCCTTCATCACCGTTACTCAATAGTGTACTGGAAGTTCTACCCAGAATCTTGAGGAAAGAAATAAAAGGCATCCATGGGTGAATGGAAAAATTAAAACCGTGTCTCTTCACAGAACATAGGTCACATCATCTTATATATAAAACTACCTATAATCAGCAAAGAAATTCTTTGAGCTAATCAACTAATTAATAAGCAAAGTTATAGAACAAAATATCAATTCATGAAAATCTATCTTATATGCATACGCTGGCAAAAAATAATCTGAAAAAGAATTTATGAGAACAATTCCATTTGTAATAATGTCAACATCAATATTTAGGAGTATATTTAATCAAGGTACAAGACTTGTTTTTATGTATGTAAAGTTGTATGTTTGAAATTACTGGAAAGTCAATTACTTTTCAAAACATCATGTATGTCAATAGCATGCCAGAAAAGCAGAGAAAACATCAAACTTCCAGATAGAAGCCAAGCCTTACCCAGATCCAGTTCACCCAAAGTCCACATGTCATTTAGAGGCACCGTGGGAAGGTTATATGAGGAGCCGCTGTCCTCCGTGTTGTGGACGACCTGGATATGGTAGAAACAGTGGGATTTTTGAATGCCAATTTTCCACTTCATGCCACAAAAAAACGATTAGTACTAGTAAATAAATTCAGTAAAGTTGCAAAATCAATACACAGAAACCAGTTGCATTTCTAAACACTAATAATGAACCATCAGAAAGAGAAAGAAAGCAACCCTATTTACAACTGCATCAAAAAGAACAAAATACCTGGGAATAAAGTCAACCAAGGAGGTGAAAGACCTGCACACTGAAAACTTTAAGACATTGATGAAGACATTGAAAAACACACCAATAAATGGAAAGATATCCTGTTCTCATGGAATGGAACAATTAATGTTGTTAAAATATCCATGCTACCCAAAGCAGTGGACACAGTGAATGCAATCCCTCCCAAAATTCCATGGTATTTTCCCCCCAAATAGAGCAAATCCTCCTAATATCTGTGGGGAACCACAAAGGACCCCAAATAGCCAAAGAAACCCTGCAAAAAGAGAACGGGCTGGAGGCATCTCCCTCCCTGACGTCACACTCTGCTGAGAAGCTACAGTCACCAAAACAGTGTGGAACTGGCTCAAAACGGGCACAGGGACCAGAGGAACAGGACAGAGAGACCGGAATTCAACCCCCACGGACGGGGTCTGTGAATTTATGACACAGGGACCAAGGACACACCAAGGAGCACGACACTCCCCACCATAAATGGTGCTGGGAAAACTGGACGCCCCATAACTCATGCTGGCTACCCTGCACACAAACCTGAACAAAAACCCAGCTTTCCACGCCAAGCCCTCCCTCGCTCACACGAAGACGGACCCCCTCAACGGTCCGTCGCCCACAGGAAGCTTCTCCCCACTTTTCCTCACCGTCTCTTCACCTTTTCCTCAGGCATCACCTGGGTCCTCAGGAAACCTAGTTCCCTAGTTAGCGTGGACGCAGCCCCACTTTGTCCTGAAGCCGAAACCCCAGCGAGTCCTAAGGAGACGGAGACCGAGCTCCTCTCAGCAGAGACACTGAGCCGGGCGTCCTACCGGAAGGCCTCCGCCCCCGCCGCCGCGCCTGAGGAGGCTCAACTGCTCTCAGCTGACCTCACAATCGAGTTCGCAGGGAACGAGCATGCGCTGTGGGTCAGAGAGGCGAACTCGGCGCCACCCTGTGGTCAGTGCAGGAAGTGCAGGCCGCGCCTCCCTCACACGTCACTGGAGGCAGCGTGCCCTACTGACAGGACTGCTGAATCCATTAAACTGGACATTCAAACTAAAATGGAGTCTCTATCCCAAAAGTTTTCTAAAAGTAGTTAAGGAACAATTAATTGGAAACCATTTGGAATGAAGTGAATGTAGATGCAAACTTTACAACTTATACCAAATTCACTCAAAGTTATTCAGAGGCAAATTTTATTGTAGTTTCTAATTTATGTTTGGCTGCGTTGGGTCTTCGTTGCTGCATGTGGGCTTTCTCTAGTTGCGTCGAGCGGGGCTACTCTTCGTTGCGGTGCACGGGCTTCTCATTGCGGTGGCTTCTCTTGTGGGCGAGCATGGGCTCTAGGCGCGCAGGCTTCAGTAGTTGTGCCGCGCAGGCTTGGTTGCTCTGCGGCATGTGGGATCTTCCCGGACCAGGGCTCGAGCCCGTGTCCCCTGCATTGGCAGGCGGACTCTTAACCACTGCGTCACCAGGGAAGTCCCCACAGACAAATTTTAAATACAAAACTATTCAAGGGGCTTCCCTGGTGGCGCAGTGGTTGAGAATCTGCCTGCTAATGCAGGGGACACGGGTTCGAGCCCTGACCTGGGAAGATCCCACATGCCGCGGAGCAACTAGGCCCGTGAGCCACAACTATTGAGCCTGCACGTCTGGAGCCTGTACTCCGCAACAAGAGAGGCCGCGATAGTGAGAGGCCCGCGCACCGCGATGAAGAGTGGCCCCCGCTTGCCACAACTAGAGAAAGCCTTCACACAGAAACGAAGACCCAACACAGCCAAAAATAAATTAATTAATTAATCCATTAAACAAAAAAAGCTGTCTCTCAAATTTAACTTCCAGAATATATTCAGGAAAAACGCATACGCCCTTTTTGGCCAACCAAAGAAGCGGGCAATGCAAATCAACACTACAAAGAGGTATCACTTCGAATCAGAAAAAAGGACCATCCTCACAAAGGGTAAAAACCAGATATGCAGGACAAGGAGAGGAGAAAAGGGAGCCTTGTTACGCTGAAGGGGGGAATGTAAATTGCCAACGGCCACTCTGGAGAAGTGTGCTGTGTTTCCTAAAACATCTAAAAAACAGAGCTACAAAGCATAGGGCGCTTCCACTCATGGGCCTATATGTTGGAAAAACCAAAAATCCACAGGACGCAGGCACCCCGTTTACTGCTGCTATGTTTACAACAGCCTCGACTTGGGTACAACTTAATAGTCCTTGGAAGGAAAAAATGGTGAAAGAAAATTTGGTACTTAAGCACAACGGAATATTACTCAGCCCTGAAATCAATGAAATGAGGCCAGTTGCAGCAACTCAGGGGGACTTATGTTTGGTCATTGAGAGTGAAATAAGTTAGACAGCAAGAGAAACTTATCATAAGATATCACTTATAAAGGGAATCTAAAAATCGCCAACCATGAACTGAATTACAAACCGAACACCATCACACATTTACAAAACACACTGATGGCTGCTTAAGGGGAAAAGTGTGGTGCGGTGATGCATAAACCAGGAGGTTGAAATTGGCACAGATACCGTTCCATACGCCAATAATGTAATCGCCGAGACATACTCATTGTTCAAGGAACTGGACTCAGCACACTCTATTCACAGAAAAAACATCTATCTGACTACTAGAAACTAGAAAAGAATTTATTGATGTCTCTCTGTAAGTGACTCAGGTGGATGTACAGCACCAAGAAACACAACATTGCAAATCAGCTACACCCCACTATAAAAATTAATTATAAAAAAAGAAAGACAGTGAGAGAGAGAGAAATTCTTACAAAATTCAATCAGGGGCTCTGATGCAACTGGACTGACCACATCTACACTCACAGCTGAATGGGACGTAAGGCTGGACACCCTAACCCTAAACCCTAACCCTAACCCAACCCTAACCCTACCTTAACCCTAACCCTAACCCAACACTAACCCTAACCCTAAACCTAACCCCTAACCCTAACCCAACCCTAAGCCTAACCCTAACCCCTAGCCCTAGCCCTAGCCCTAACCCTGACCCTAACCCCTACCCTTAACCCCTAACCCCTAACCCTAACCAAGTTCACAAGTAAACTTCTCGCCCACCTGGAGAGAGTGATTTAATTTTAAAGAGTAAAGACACAATCAGCTCAGTAATTGGCCACGGGGATGGAGGGGCCAAGGCTAACCTGAGCTGGAGGAACGTGGGTGCCTGCCTGGATGCTCAGAGGCCAAGGGCTGTTCTGAGACCTGCTTGGACACCCGTGCAGATGGAACAAAGGATCTGTCCAGTCCCAAGAGGGCCCCACCAGCCCTCACGAACGCAACACCAGACTTCCCTGGTGGCGCAGTGGTTAAGAATTCACCTGCCAATGCAGGGGACACGGGTTTGAGCCCTGGTCCGGGAAGATCCCACATGCTGTGGAGCAACTAAGCCCGTGCACCACAACTACTGAGCCTGCGCTCTGGAACCCGCGAGCCACAACTGCTGAAGCCCACGCGCTTAGAGCCTGTGCTCTGCAACAAGAGAAGCCACCGCAATGAGAAGCCCCCACTCGCCGCAACTAGAGAAAGCCTCCGTGCAGCAATGCAGACCCAACACAGCCCCAAATTAATTAATTAATTAATTAAGGAAAAAAAAAAAAAGGCAGCACCTGGGGGCTGGCAGACTGATGCACCAAGTCTTACATCACGTCTACTTAGTATCCTGCATGTCAGGGCCATGCTGGACCTGGGGCTGCCCACACAGAGTGGGGCCTGCATCACCCTTCCCAGGAGGGAGGGTGGAGGGAAACCCTGCATGACCTCTGAGGCCCTAAGAACCCTTGACTAAGGCTGAGCTCAATTTGAAACAGTGGGTGACCAGAGCAGACATTTCATTCATCTATCAATGAGAATCCAGAACTGGAGGAGCAGAAAACAATGGCCTCGCTCAACCTTGACGCTAATCCTGACATGGACCCTAAACCTAAACTCTGATCCTGACCCTAAGCCCTGACCTAACCTTAGCCTAACCCGTACCCTAAACCTGTACCTTACCCTAACCCATGCTCTACCCGCATCCTACCTGTACCCCAATTCTCACCCATACCCTAACACCCACTCTAACACAGAACCCTAACACCCTGAGACCAAAACCATAAACCTTAACCAGTAAGCCAAACCATAACCATAAGCAAACCATAAAATATATTCATTAACCATACCCATAAATAACTCATTAAGCATAAAACTTAAACCATCACAGCAACCATAAACCATACACAGCCCCAACCCTCACACCAGCCCCAGCCCTAATGTTAACCCTCCAAACCACTTACACCAAGCCAAGTCTAATCAGATTATACAAATACATCTTGAAAAAGAAAACTGGGGAATTCTCTGGTGGCCCAGTGGTTAGGACTCTGTGCTTTCACTGCCAAGGGCTCGGGTTCGATCCCTGACTGGGGAACTAAGATCCCACAAGCCATGGGACGTGGCCAAAATAAATAAATAATTAGAATGAAATAAAACCACTATTTTAAAAAAGATTTTAAAAATAGAGGAAAAAAACAAGAAAACTACCCCAGTACAACTTACAAATATGAATGTAAAAATCTATCACACAATAATAGCAACATGAAACCAACAGAACTTTAAATGGATAATGCCATAAGCAAGTATCTCTACACCAGGAATTTCAGGTTGCTCAACATATTAAAAGTAAGCAATGTATTCAACCACAATAATGGTGTGAAGTAAAAACACATAACCATATCAATTCATGCAAAAAATCTACAATGAAAATCCAGTGTTATTTCATGAAAAACACTCAAGAAAGCAGGAAGAAAAGGAAATTTGTTCAATATGGAAAAGAGTAGTACAAAAAGCCACAGCAAACATCGTGCTCAATGTTAAAGACTGAAAGATTTACTCCTGAAATCAGGAACAAGGCCAGGAAGCTGGCCTTCATCACCGTTACTCAATAGTGTACTGGAAGTTCTACCCAGAATCTTGAGGAAAGAAATAAAAGGCATCCATGGGTGAATGGAAAAATTAAAACCGTGTCTCTTCACAGAACATAGGTCACATCATCTTATATATAAAACTACCTATAATCAGCAAAGAAATTCTTTGAGCTAATCAACTAATTAATAAGCAAAGTTATAGAACAAAATATCAATTCATGAAAATCTATCTTATATGCATACGCTGGCAAAAAATAATCTGAAAAAGAATTTATGAGAACAATTCCATTTGTAATAATGTCAACATCAATATTTAGGAGTATATTTAATCAAGGTACAAGACTTGTTTTTATGTATGTAAAGTTGTATGTTTGAAATTACTGGAAAGTCAATTACTTTTCAAAACATCATGTATGTCAATAGCATGCCAGAAAAGCAGAGAAAACATCAAACTTCCAGATAGAAGCCAAGCCTTACCCAGATCCAGTTCACCCAAAGTCCACATGTCATTTAGAGGCACCGTGGGAAGGTTATATGAGGAGCCGCTGTCCTCCGTGTTGTGGACGACCTGGATATGGTAGAAACAGTGGGATTTTTGAATGCCAATTTTCCACTTCATGCCACAAAAAAACGATTAGTACTAGTAAATAAATTCAGTAAAGTTGCAAAATCAATACACAGAAACCAGTTGCATTTCTAAACACTAATAATGAACCATCAGAAAGAGAAAGAAAGCAACCCTATTTACAACTGCATCAAAAAGAACAAAATACCTGGGAATAAAGTCAACCAAGGAGGTGAAAGACCTGCACACTGAAAACTTTAAGACATTGATGAAGACATTGAAAAACACACCAATAAATGGAAAGATATCCTGTTCTCATGGAATGGAACAATTAATGTTGTTAAAATATCCATGCTACCCAAAGCAGTGGACACAGTGAATGCAATCCCTCCCAAAATTCCATGGTATTTTCCCCCCAAATAGAGCAAATCCTCCTAATATCTGTGGGGAACCACAAAGGACCCCAAATAGCCAAAGAAACCCTGCAAAAAGAGAACGGGCTGGAGGCATCTCCCTCCCTGACGTCACACTCTGCTGAGAAGCTACAGTCACCAAAACAGTGTGGAACTGGCTCAAAACGGGCACAGGGACCAGAGGAACAGGACAGAGAGACCGGAATTCAACCCCCACGGACGGGGTCGGTGAATTTATGACACAGGGACCAAGGACACACCAAGGAGCACGACACTCCCCACCATAAATGGTGCTGGGAAAACTGGACGCCCCATAACTCATGCTGGCTACCCTGCACACAAACCTGAACAAAAACCCAGTTTTCCACGCCAAGCCCTCCCTCGCTCACACGAAGACGGACTCCCTCAAAGGTCCGTCGCCCACAGGAAGCTTCTCCCCACTTTTCCTCACCGTCTCTTCACCTTTTCCTCAGGCATCACCTGGGTCCTCAGGAAACCTAGTTCCCTAGTTAGCGTGGACGCAGCCCCACTTTGTCCTGAAGCCGAAACCCCAGCGAGTCCTAAGGAGACGGAGACCGAGCTCCTCTCAGCAGAGACACTGAGCCGGGCGTCCTACCGGAAGGCCTCCGCCCCCGCCGCCGCGCCTGAGGAGGCTCAACTGCTCTCAGCTGACCTCACAATCGAGTTCCCAGGGAACGAGCATGCGCTGTGGGTCAGAGAGGCGAACTCGGCGCCACCCTGTGGTCAGTGCAGGAAGTGCAGGCCGCGCCTCCCTCACAGGTCACTGGAGGCAGCGTGCCCTACTGACAGGACTGCTGAATCCATTAAACTGGACATTCAAACTAAAATGGAGTCTCTATCCCAAAAGTTTTCTAAAAGTAGTTAAGGAACAATTAATTGGAAACCATTTGGAATGAAGTGAATGTAGATGCAAACTTTACAACTTATACCAAATTCACTCAAAGTTATTCAGAGGCGAATTTTATTGTAGTTTCTAATTTATGTTTGGCTGCGTTGGGTCTTCGTTGCTGCATGTGGGCTTTCTCTAGTTGCGTCGAGCGGGGCTACTCTTCGTTGCGGTGCACGGGCTTCTCATTGCGGTGGCTTCTCTTGTGGGCGAGCATGGGCTCTAGGCGCGCAGGCTTCAGTAGTTGTGCCGCGCAGGCTTGGTTGCTCTGCGGCATGTGGGATCTTCCCGGACCAGGGCTCGAGCCCGTGTCCCCTGCATTGGCAGGCGGACTCTTAACCACTGCGTCACCAGGGAAGTCCCCACAGACAAATTTTAAATACAAAACTATTCAAGGGGCTTCCCTGGTGGCGCAGTGGTTGAGAATCTGCCTGCTAATGCAGGGGACACAGGTTCGAGCCCTGACCTGGGAAGATCCCACATGCCGCGGAGCAACTAGGCCCGTGAGCCACAACTATTGAGCCTGCACGTCTGGAGCCTGTGCTCCGCAACAAGAGAGGCCGCGATAGTGAGAGGCCCGCGCACCGCGATGAAGAGTGGCCCCCGCTTGCCACAACTAGAGAAAGCCTTCACACAGAAACGAAGACCCAACACAGCCAAAAATAAATAAATTAATTAATCCATTAAACAAAAAAAGCTGTCTCTCAAATTTAACTTCCAGAATATATTCAGGAAAAACGCATACGCCCTTTTTGGCCAACCAAAGAAGCGGGCAATGCAAATCAACACTACAAAGAGGTATCACTTCGAATCAGAAAAAAGGACCATCCTCACAAAGGGTAAAAACCAGATATGCAGGACAAGGAGAGGAGAAAAGGGAGCCTTGTTACGCTGAAGGGGGGAATGTAAATTGCCAACGGCCACTCTGGAGAAGTGTGCTGTGTTTCCTAAAACATCTAAAAAACAGAGCTACAAAGCATAGGGCGCTTCCACTCATGGGCCTATATGTTGGAAAAACCAAAAATCCACAGGACGCAGGCACCCCGTTTACTGCTGCTATGTTTACAACAGCCTCGACTTGGGTACAACTTAATAGTCCTTGGAAGGAAAAAATGGTGAAAGAAAATTTGGTACTTAAGCACAACGGAATATTACTCAGCCCTGAAATCAATGAAATGAGGCCAGTTGCAGCAACTCAGGGGGACTTATGTTTTGTCATTGAGAGTGAAATAAGTTAGACAGCAAGAGAAACTTATCATAAGATATCACTTATAAAGGGAATCTAAAAATCGCCAACCATGAACTGAATTACAAACCGAACACCATTACACATTTACAAAACACACTGATGGCTGCTTAAGGGGAAAAGTGTGGTGCGGTGATGCATAAACCAGGAGGTTGAAATTGGCACAGATACCGTTCCATACGCCAATAATGTAATCGCCAAGACATACTCATTGTTCAAGGAACTGGACTCAGCACACTCTATTCACAGAAAAAACATCTATCTAACTACTAGAAACTAGAAAAGAATTTATTGATGTCTCTCTGTAAGTGACTCAGGTGGATGTACAGCACCAAGAAACACAACATTGCAAATCAGCTACACCCCACTATAAAAATTAATTATAAAAAAAGAAAGACAGTGAGAGAGAGAGGAATTCTTACAAAATTCAATCAGGGGCTCTGATGCAACTAGACTGACCACATCTACACTCACAGCTGAATGGGACGTAAGGCTGGACACCCTAACCCTAAACCCTAACCGTAACCCTAAACCTAACCCAACCCTAACCCTACCTTAACCCTAACCCTAACCCAGCAGTAACCCTAACCCTAAACCTAAACCCTAACCCTAACCCCAGCTGTCTCGCTATCACAGGTATGTGACAGCCACTAGGTGTCTCCGCATTCCAGGTATGTGACCGGCGCCAGTTCTCTCCCAATCACAGGTGTTTGACAGTCCCAATTTTTCTCCCCATCACAGGTGTGTGAAAACCCCCAAGTCTCTCCCCATCACAAGTAAGTGACAGCCCCCAGCTTTCTCCCCATCACAGGTATGTGACAGCCCACACCTGTCTCCGCATCATAGATGCCTGACAGCCCCCAACTCTCTCCCCATCACAGGTATGTGACAGCCCCCAGCTCTCTCCCCATCACAGGTGTTTGAAAGTCCCCATCTCTCTCCCAATCACAGGTGGGTGACAGCCCCCAGCTCTCCCCCCATCACAGGTGAGTAACCGCCCTCTGCTCTCTCCACATCACAGGTATTTGACAGCCACTAGCTGTCTCCGCATCACCGGTATGTGACAGTCCCCATCTCTCTCCCCATCACAGGTATGTGACAGCCCCCAGCTGTCTCTACATCACAGGTATGTGACAGCCACTAGTTGTCTCCGCATCACAAGTATGTGTGAGCCCCAGCTCTCTCCCCATCACAGGTGTTTGACAGTCCTCATCTCTCTCCCCTTCACAGGTGTGTGACAGACCCCAGCTCTCTCCCAATCACAGATGAGTGACAGCCCCAGCTCTCTCCCCATCGCAGGTGTGTGACAGCCCCCAGCACTCTCCCCATCACAGGTGTGTGACAGCCACCAGCTCTCTCCCCATCACAGGTGAGTGACAGCCCCCAGCACTCTCCCCATCACAGGTATGTGACAGCCCCCAGCTGTCTCCGCATCACAAGTGCTTAACAGCCCCCAACTCTCTCCCCATCACAGGTGAGTGACAGCCCCAAGCTCTCTCCACATCACTTTTGTGTGACAGCCCCCAGCACTCTCCCCATCACAGTTGTGTGACAGCCCCCAGCTCTCTCCCCATCACAGGTGAGTGACAGCCCCCAGCTCTCTCCCCATCTCAGGTACGTGACAGGCCCCAGCTGTCTCGCTATCACAGGTATGTGACAGCCACTAGCTGTCTGCGCATCCCAGGTATGTGACAGCCCACAGCTCTCTCCCCATCACAGGTGTTTGAAAGTCCCCATCTCTCTCCCAAATACAGGTGTGTGACAGCCCCAAGCTCTCCCCCCATCACAGGTGTGTGACAGCCCCCAGCTCTCTCCCCATCACAAGTAAGTGACAGCCCCCAGCTCTCTACCCATCACAGGTGTGTGAAGCCCCCAGCTCTCTCCCCATCACAGGTGAGTGACAGCCCCCAACTCTCTCCCCATCTCAGGTATGTGACAGCCCCCATCTCTATCCCCATCACAGGTGTGTGAGAGCCCCTAGCTGTCTCAGCATTAGAGGTATGTGACAGTCCCCATCTCTCTCCCCTTCACAGTTGTGTGACAGCCCCCACCTCTCTCCCCATCACAGGTGAGGGACAGCCCCCAGCACTCTCCCCATCACAGGTATGTCACAGCCTCCAGCTGTCTCCACATCACAGGTGCCTGAGAGCCCCCAACTCTCTCCCCATCACAGGTATGTGACAGCCCCCATCTGTCTCCACATCACAGGTATGTGTGAGCCCCAGCTCTCTCCCCATCACAGGTGTTTGACAGCCCCCAGCTCACTACCCATCACAGGTGTGTGAAGCCCCCAGCTCTCTCCCCATCACAGGTGAGTGACAGCCCCCAGCTGTCTCCACATCACAGGTATGTGACAGCCACCAGCTCTCTCCGCATTATAGGTATGTGATAGCCCCCAGCGCTCTCCCCATCACAGGTGTTTGAAAGTCCCCATCTCTCTCCCAATCACAGGTGTGTGACAGCCCCCAGCTCTCCCCTCATCACAGGTGAGTGACAGCCCTCAGCTTTCTCCCCATCACAGGTGTGTGACAGCCCCCAGCTGTCTCGCTATCACAGGTATGTGAAAGCCACTAGCTATCTGCGCATCCCAGGTATGTGACAGCCGCCAGCTCTCTCCCCATCACAGGTGTTTGACAGTCCCCATCTCTATCCCCATCACAAGTGTGTGAAAGCCCCCAGCTGACTCCCCATCACAGGTATGTGACAGCCCACACCTGTCTCCGCATCACAAGTGCTTGACAGCCCCCAACTCTCTCCCCATCACAGGTGATTGACAGCCCCAAGCTCTCTCCACATCACTTTTGTGTGACAGCCCCCAGCTCTCTCCGCATCACAGGTGAGTGACAGCCCCCAGCTCTCTCCCCATCTCAGGTATGTGACAGCCCCCAGCTGTCTCCGCATCACAGGTGTCTGACAGCCCCCAACTCTCTCCCCATCACAGGTACGTGACAGCCCCCAGCTGTCTCGCTATCACAGGTATGTGACAGCCACTAGCTGTCTGCGCATCCCAGGTATGTGACAGCCCACAGCTCTCTCCCCATCACAGGTGCTTGAAAGTACCCATCTCTCTCCCAAACACAGGTGTGTGACAGCCCCCAGCTCTCCCCCCATCACAGGTGAGTGACAGCCCTCAGCTCTCTCCCCATCACAGGTGTGTGACAGCCCCCACCTCTCTCCCCATCACAGGTGAGGGACAGCCCCCAGCACTCTCCCCATCACAGGTGTGTGAAGCCCCCAGCTCTCTCCACATGACAGGTATGTGACAGCCCCCAGCTGTCTCCGCATCACAAGTGCCTGACAGCCCCCAACTCTCTCCCCATCACAGGTATGTAACAGCCACCAGCTTTCTCCGCATCACAGGTGTTTGACAGTCCCCATCTCTCTCCCCATCACAGGTGTGTGACAGCCCCCAGCTCTCTCCCCATCACAGGTGCGTGACAGCCCCCAGCACTCTCCACATGACAGGTATGTGACAGCACCCACCTCTCTCCCCATCACAGGTGTTTGACAGTCCCCATCTCTCTCCCCATCACAGGTGAGTGACAGCCCCCAGCTGTCTCCCCATCACAGTTGCGTGTCAGCCCCCATCACTCTCCCCATCTCATGTATGTGACAGCCCCCATCTCTCTTCCCATCACAGGTGAGTAACTGATAAATTGTTGATGAAAATAATCAATAAACAATCTACAATAGGAACAGAGAAGCATCTTATTTGAGCCAAACTGTGGACTATAGCCTGGAAGACAACCCCGCAGATAGCTCTGAGGAACTGTCCCATGGAAGCATGGTTTTCACTACAGTTTTATATATTGTCAGAGCAAAGAACATTAAACAACTCAGGGATACATTCCTTTAAGGCTTCAGGGGAGAAAACAAAAACAAAAACAAAACAAACAAACAAAACACAGATCAGCCCATACACAGCAAGTCAGCATGGCCTTGGCACCTGGGAAGTGAGGCTTATTATTGAAGGAGCTTCAGCACTGGCGTCCCAGGTAGGGAGGCATTTCATCTTTATTTTTAACATGTACATTCTTTACTTCTGTTCAATGCACTCTTTTCTTTAACAGTTAAAGCAGAAGCACAATGTATGTTTGATAGGCCACACGCAGGTTGTTCTAGTTTGCGTAACATTCAAGTTAACTCATGTATAAGCCAGACGACTTCCCCATATCTCAATATGTGAAAATATCTTTTATCGAAATCCTGGGTCTGGGTGGGGGGTTCAGCTTTCTCTGCCTTCTTTCTACCCGGAAGCTCCTCTGCTGGCTTCGATGGTGACTAGCAATTACCACCCTCTCCCCTGTGAGAGTTTGCACACCCGGACCGTCAGCTCTTTCAGACACTATGGGTGCTCCACCTAGCCCGTGGAGGGGTCCTTGTGACTGCCTCAATGCGGAGCAGGCTAGCTCCCAAATACTTCTCGTCATTGCTTTCCACCCGTCACAAGTCAGTTTCTCTGGAAGGGAATGTTAAGATCGATTTTGGCAAGCAGGGTGCAAGTTAGGTGTCAACCTCTGTGACAGGGCACAGAGGGAGCAGGTATGGGCAGATGACATAGTTTCAGGTGTCCAGCCCTGAGGAATCCTTGGCTCAACCCATTCGGGCTCTGAAGCATATGTGGCCATCACAGGTGTTGTAAGTGCCCCTCTGCACTTGACCATTGGGTGTGGCAGCCCTGAGAGGGACCCGTGCATGGGTGAGGCTGCCTGAGGGGATCTTGGCTGGAAGATACCTGTTGATGGCACTCCAGCAGTTGAGTAGTGAGTGTTTTCTGGGCCAGAGGTGTGGGTGGCACATCCGTGTGCACCCTGAGTGGTGCCCCATATTTTAGAGATGAGTAAGTGGGGAACATGTTAGAGATATTTGGCTTGTCATCTTCACCTTGCTGCACCACCTAACATGCTACACTACCTGATTCTGGTGGTAAACAGTCATGATGATTAAGTTTCTTTAACTGCATTTTGAATTATTCCTGTAAAATAGATTGTTTCCTAATATTTACTACATATTCTGGAGCAAAGTCTCACTATTATCAGTAAAATTAGTTTAGGTTCATTGTGAGTTGTTACCTTGAGGGCTATTGAAATAATGAGGATTCTGTTTTCTCACATTGTATAATCTAAGTAGATACACGCTGTTGATGCAGGCACACAGAGGGGCAGATCTGGGGTAATATATTAAACAAACGTAGCGTTAAACACACTTGAGGTAAAGGCATCTTGGGGCCTTGCACCAAATACCACTAAGGAATGGAGGACTTTGAGTCCGATCTGCACAGAAGGATCCAAAAATAGCCTGAAGCTACTACACAATGAAAGCCTATTCTTTAGTTTGTCATAATTCCATCACTGGGCAAGTCTTGGTGAGTCATTTGTTGTTGTTGTTTTTGTAGCTGTTGTTTTGGTTTTCCTTGCAATCTACTGGTGCCACTTGAGAAAAAATTTTCAGCTGGGGCAATTTTTCCCCAATCCCCCATCCCCAGAGGACAAGTGGCTACATCCGGGGACACTTTGGGTTGTCACGCCTGAGGAGATGCTAGTGGGTAGAGGCCAGGGGTGCTGCTCAACATCCCAGAACACACAGGACAGCTCCCACAGCAAAAAGTCATCCAGCTCAGAATGTCTGTAATCCCCAGGTTGAGAAATCTTGCCCTAGAGCAAGAGCAACGGGCTTAAACATCACACAATGTGCATTCTGCACTTTTTGAGCAGAGTATTGGACTAAAACCTTTATACAAAAAGTGAATAAGCTTGTTGAGGTTAGTGGCACTGTGACAACTCTTGTTGAAAGTCACCCCCACGTGATACTGTACCTCTCATGAGCTTTCAGTGTAGTTGAGCTTTAACAGCCTGACACAAGACTGGAACAACTTTGGTCCTTCCCACTCGGTCTATGCAAACCTCTAGGAGGAGAAGCTAAAAGGGTCATATTATCAGGGGGAAAAGAACACGCAGATGAAACAAGCTGTGAGAGCTTTAGCGCCTATCACAGGCAGTGAGGTCTCTGGAGCTCAGCTGCAGTCACAAGCTGTGTGAATCAGCTTAGGAGTAGAAGCTTGTGTAGCTTAGCCTCTTTGTCCCCAATAAATGTTCATGCACTGCCTGCTACATGCTAGACACATAAATGTCACAGCCCAGTCTCAAGCAGAGCCACTGTAAGCCTGGACACTCAGGACGTGGTATAGGTGCTGTGATAGACACCAGAAGAAGCCTCAGTTGAGGAGAGCACAGAGCACAGACTAGTGACTGCAGAGGCTCTAATTTGTAAACCTTGCAGCTACAAGGGTCCTGCTCACGTGTGAAGCCAAAGAAGTGCCTGATGAATGGCTGATATCATGACACTGAGTTTACCAAGAAAAGCTGCCCGTCTAGGGGGCTCAGAGACCAGCCCCATGGAGAACGTGGTAGAGCTGCCGCCACAGCTGCCTGCATAAGGTCTCAACTTCCTGGTCCTACCACCCACACTGGGCCAGCTTCCTCACCTCACCTCTCACTGTCATCTTTTTGACTGAACGAAAACATATCTATATTTGACTTTTCTCTGGCATTTCTCATTTGTCTGGATGGTTAAACAATAACATTGTAAAAGTAGTCGGACAATTTTGACCATGTTAGGTATTTTGCAGGTGTTTCTACCTTTAGTCCCTGTTTACTCTGCCATCTGGAAAACAATGACAGCTAATAAATTTCCCAGTGACCAATCTTTACAAATCTGAGTAGAAGTTAGAAACCTCTAAAGCTGTAATAAATTGAGTGTATGAGAATAGGCTCAATGAAGTTCTGAATATATTTAGTCATGCCAATCTTATCGGGGAGATTTTTTCTTATTGCATTTTTGGGTTATGTCTTAAACCAACGCACAGCCTGTGCTTAGGTGGCAAGCCTTAGCAACCTCCAGTCGGTGCTAGCATGCACACCCGGGGAAAGTCAGAGGGGTCTTTAGTTGTCCTGCACATCCGAGCACCTGGCGGGGGGAGACTAACAGCAGGGGAAGTCTCCAGTGACAGCAGGTACCCAGTTATCCCAGCTCTGAAAGGAGGAAGATGGGGCAAGGACAGCACGCTGGCTGCAATGAAGGGCCCCAGCCTGGCTGATAGCAGGCCTGAGAGGCTCAAGGAGGGGAAAGAAAACAGAGACAGGAGGGAGGAGAACAGTGGCAGAGGGGTAAATTCACCTCCATGTGGCAAAACACAAGTGTCACAGCAGAGACTGGGGAGGAGAGTGGGTCCGGTGGAAGGAGCCGGAGAAGAAATGCCTGGAGGACACTTCCTCCCCACCCCCACTCCAGACGGGGTGCACGGGGCAGGAAAAGGTGTTTGCATCCACTCCCCTCACTAAGAGTGTGCGCTTCAAGCTGGTCTTGAGAACACACCTCATTCTTCACTGTGACTGCAGGTTGGGTCTTCTCTGCCTGCCTCCCCCTCACATTTCACTTTGCCCTGAAGTCTTCATTTTTTCAGGCACACAGTGTGGCTCAGTGGGCAGAGTTGAGCACCCAGGCGGTAAATCCTGACTCGCAGGTGTAATATATATTCATATTAATAGTTTATTTATATTTATTAATTTAATTTATTATAATAAAAGAATACTACATAAATATATGTACATACAATGTAAATAAAATGTTAAATATTATTTTGATATAATAATATTGATTAATATATCAATAATATATGTTCATATTAATCATACATAGGCTGATTTAGTTAGTGACATCCTTGGCAAGAAGAAAAGCGAAGATTATACAAATCAGAAGAACTGAGAACTTAGAAGATCTTTGAGGGAACTCCATGCCCACGATGTAAATGGAGAGAAGTACGTGAAGGGATCCTGTCCAGGGCTGCTCACAGAGCTTTTCTAGGCCTCCTGTTTACTGGGTCAAGAGTGAATCAGGGCGCCCCAGATGTCTGGATAAAAGCAGGAGCCTAGGGGCCAGGGCCCAGATCCCCTGGACAATGCCTGCCCTTCTTTCACCACATTACAGTGGCCCAGCCCGCCCGCGCATCACCTCCTCACTTACACTCCTGTGAACAAACGTTACCACTTCTCCTACACAATGAAGTGTGCATGTTACAGAAGCATTGGCACCTACCAAATAGTGACAAACATCTTAAAACTACAGAGAGAGGGAGAAGGAGAGATAGGTGGACAAATAGTTAAGCATGCCACAGTTTTAGACTATCATGTAAAAATTATGAAAATAGAAAGTAATGTTAACACTGTTCAACTCTCAGCTTTTATTTTTACCAATGGTTTCATTAAACAATTTATCAGTCATCTAAGTACAGTAGATTCTAAATCATAAAATAGGATTTTAATTTTGAAGTACTTTAGTTTTCTACATTTCCAAAATGTACCTTCAAATCATCCAATGTCTTCTTAACCAAAGCACACATTTGTTGCATATTCAAAGACCCTGTCAGAATGTTCCCAGGAGGTTAGGGAGGAGTTTCCTGGAACATCGTCTGCCCTTCCCCTGTTGCCAGAAGGGTGTTTATAAATGGATGTTAGTTTTGAGAGAGCTTGGTGAACTGGTTCAGCTCCTACACATGCAGAAACTGTTTGTTGACCAACATTCTCCAGTAGGTTCATCCTCCGCTTGAATGTGCCCTAAATCCCGAGCCACCAAGCAGGCCAAGAGCCTCGCTGTCTCATTACACCCTCTGCTTCCACCCACCAGGGTCATGGGCCCACAGGATGCAGAATGGACTGGACTCTCTAGGCCACTCGTCCGCTCCTACCCTTCCCCACTCACAGGCCCAGAGAAACCAAGCTCCTTGCCCTGATATAAGGAGGAAGGAGATCCAGCAACAGTGCCAGAAGAGGTACATGGGAGGGGCCCCTGCACTCCCAGCGGACCGTGGACTCATCATGTAGCGTTGGGTGGAACATGGTGGCTGGAAGAGACTCGGGACCTGACACCTATGGGACCTCGCCTGCTGAACAGACTCAGAAACCGGCTGTGGGCTGTGCGAGCTGAGGAACAGGGGAAGACTTGGATGGACTGGAGGTAGAGGGGAGGGTTTTCCCTGTTGCAAAGCACAGGCTGTGGACTTTCTGGGCTGGAAATATTGACAGCTCAGCATCTAATGGAGGGTGTTGGTTGGAGCTGTCCTGGTAGTTGACTTTCTTAGGGAGGTGAGAGGAGATTCTGGGAGGATGCAAAACACCTCCGAGAGCCTTGGACCACACACCCAGCCTTCTGACCCCAGCGGTAGAAGGTAGCAGTTTCTTATATTTCAAGCTGTCCCAGGTCAGGACAGCCGATTTCCCAGGGCCTGAACAGTGAGGAATACAGGTGGGTGTTGCTAAAGATGAGCAGCGTCCCTGAGCAGAGGACAGACGAGGGATTCCCGAGCAGCCAGAACACAGGCTATTGAGTCAGCAAGACAGTCATGAAGGGGGTGAGGCAGACATCATGCTGGAACTCACAGCAATCTTTGCCCTTGCCTAAGCCCCTACAGGGGAGTGAAGTGTTGGAAGAGGGAAGGGAAGATGGAGGACTGTGTGGGGCAGGCACACAGGTGAGCGTGCATGGAACACGTAGCACATCTTAGTTCCTTAGAGGGTTTTTATGGAGAAAATAAGGACAGGTGCATGAGGCAACCCTGAAATATGTATGGTCTAGAGAGTCATTTAGTTTTTTCTTGTCAAGCTTTACCTCTTCCAGGTGGAAAGAGAAAAAGAGAAAGAAAGGAAGGAAGGGAGAAAAGAATGACAAGAGATGTCCCCAAATGTTCACTGGTTCTCCTCCATAGGGGCCTGGCGGGGACCTCAGCATAATACGCCCTCAGGAGACCAGCACTGTACCTAATTGGGCCCCTGGGTGACTACAGGTCCCAGGGCACTGCTTCCTTGTCCCAAGCACAACAACTTGCCTGGGGGCAGCTGCCCTCTTCACTAGAGTCTCTCCGTGTCTGGAGTTCTCTTTGCTACAATGAGGGACACTAATAGTGGGGTCATGGTCAGTTTGGATGACGTTGGGAGTTCCAAGGAAGGGCAGCATGGCTGGGCTTGTGTCATCTGGGCCTACTGACAGCTCCAGGTGAGTCGGGTAAGTTGGGGTCAGGCAGGGAAGTGGTACTTAATGTTAGTCAACTGTAGACTTTAAATGGTTAAAATTGAAAATATATTTTTTAGAAAAACAAATCCAGATGGCATGTGAATGTACGTAAAATCTTATCACTTAAAAAGAAAAATTCTTAGGCCAAACGAAGGAGTACATTACTGATACATTCTAAAACATGAGCCTCAAAAGCATGATATTCAGTATAAGAAGCCAGACATAAAGGGCACATATTTTATGATTCCAGTCACATGAAATATTGAGAGTAGGCATATCTGTAGAGACAGAAAGCAGATTTGTGGTAGCCACGGCCTGAGCATAGGTGGAATAGAATGGACTAATGGGGATGGGGTTTCTTTTTGAGGTGATGAAATGTTCTGGTATTAGTGCCGATGGTTGCACAACTTTGTGAATAGATTATAAATCACTAAATTCTACACTTTTCAAAGGGTGAATTTTATGGTACGTGAATTGTGTCTCAACTTAAAAAATAGTGATTAATAAATGTGATTTTTAAAATAACATGGGGATCATTATCATGAGTTTTATTTGCTTCCTGCCCTACTAAGCTCTAGGATATGAAAACAGAAACACACAGCGCCCCCCCCCCAAATGAGAACAATCACTATTTACTCAGAACTTGTCTATAGAGCATGGGAGTCAGCCAACACCCCTCACATCAGGCTGAGACTCAGGCACACATAAGAGTGGGGACACTTTCTGGTGGCAAAAAAAGGAAGGCATGTCCTGCCCAGAGCTTGTGATGGGGGAGGCTGGAGACAAGCTGATAGGAAGAGGGGCGTCCTAAGTGATTACTTAGGGGAATATATTTGGCTTTCCCCGCATTTGGTTCTACATGGAAAAGACTGAAAATGACGAAGCTGTGAGTCACTAACCAAGTCCTGACCCTTGGGGCCTATTGTTGCAGAGGTTGAAGTCTGGTTTTCCAGATTGGTTGTTGCAGGGTGTGGGGCAGGGCCTTGTGGCTGGAAGGAGAGGTTCCCAGACTTCCAGGTGGATTTAGAAAATTCTGCATCCCAAAACGCTCCTTCACCATCTTCAATCAATCAGATCCTCTGTGGATAGATAACCTTGAATCAATGTTTTTAAAATTAACTGCAAACAGAATTAGAAATGACTAATGTACAATATAATAACATATTAAAAGGCAAATATCAATAGAAGAATCTAACGGAATTTTATAAATTCCTTCCAAGCAATGAATATGCTCAATTAAAATCATATGCTCATGAACTGCAGTATTTGGTAGTATATATATGTGTGAAAAGAATTTTCAAATATGAAATATGTAAACCATGCAAAATCTCCTTATAAGTCAGGATTAACAACTTAAATTTTGATGATAGGAATCTCTAATAAGCTAAATGGCATCCCCCTTGCAAAAGAATTCCAGTTTTCTCATTAGCAGACTTGTATCACAAAAAATTGTACTAAATATATTTTAAATTTCATAAATCAGCATTTTGTGAAAAAATTGCAAATGATAGTAGTTATTACAGTAATGTCGATTTACTGTAAACATCAGGATTTCTCATTTCACTAATGTTCACATTGTAGTGAATCTCACAACAAAAAAAAATTTAATTCATTAAATTTTCTTCTTACCCCAATACCGAAATCCGGCCATCTGGTCGACCTTGCGCTGCAGACGCCAAGTCACGTGTAACTGGTGTGAACCTCAACAGGAAGGATCCAGATCGCACACCGGCGAAGGCGCACCGCCACGCCCCTGACACCCGTCCTTGACCCATGCCACCATCGGTCCCATTTCTCGCCCTGGGGGATCCTCCCGTCCGCCCGTGCATCTGTACGCCTTTCCCTGTCTGCAGAGCTTCTTCAGAGAAGCTACCGACAACCACGCCCACCCAGGACCGCGGCCAGGCTCGTGTCTGCTCACGACCATCACCGGAGGCCCCGGGCGGTCCCTGTTTCCCAAAGAGAAACGACTACGACCTACGACCACCGAAGCCTAGGAGGGACTGCCGGCCCTCCACGAGCACCCTTCCCGCTTGCCCACGACAGTCCGCGGCGAGGAGACCTGCACAAACGCAAGCGCCACGCTGACGAGGTGACCAAGGAGTGGGGACGGGAGCTCCCCGCGTAGACCCCGGTTCAATCTGCCGGGTGGATCACGTCTCTTGACAAGCATCCCGTGCCCCTGCCTCGGGGCAAGATTCGCCCCCGTGACCGCCTCGCGTGGAACACGGAGAAACTGAAGTGGCCCACGGTGAGCAGCCCCACCGCCTCGACTGCACCGGGATGGACCCGGGTCCCCAAGCCGGCGAGGACGCACCGACGGATCGTGACACACGGAGGACGACGTCGTGCACGGACATCCTCTCCTGGTCACGCATAGCAGGACGGGAAGTCTCAGCGGGCCAAGGGGCACCAGGGAGTGCTGGTCGACCGGCGCAGACCTCCCCACAACCATCCGAGGGAGCTCAGCGCCGGCCCCACAACACACTGCTCTCCACATTCAGTCTCCGGTGAGAGCAGGACGCGCTCACCACTCCGCATCACCGGGATGGTCGCCGCCAACGTCAGCGGCCTCCCGGAACTCTGCCCCGCGCCTGGCGGGCGAGTCACATCCCTCGCGAAGGTCACCGAAGCTCAGGAGGGAAGGGACAATATAAAAGCGGCCGCCTGGTGGCTCCCGACAACGGGCTCGAACGTCAGCGGGATGGATTCTGATCGCTGGGTGGCGAGGGATCAGCTCCGACCGCCCAAACGCTCGAGTTCGTCTCGGGGCGTCCGCCTCGTAGCTACCTGCCGGTTCGGCTCGGCACGGCACGACGGGACCCCAGCAGCCGACAAGGCTGGGAAGATTTGGGCAGGAGGCTGCCGCGAAGGAGACGCGCTCCTCACGCTAATGTGGAGAATTCTGCAGTCGGAACCCTGACTCTGCAGACCTGGGTTCCCTTAGTGCCCAGCCTCTTACCTCCTTATCAGGAGACCTTAGCAATTCACTTGCTTGCTCCAATTATCTCTGCCCACCCTACACGTGTGCCGCTCTTCTCTCCATGAGCCTAGAGCTGCTTTCCCAAGGAAAAGACATCCCCATGCCATTGCAGGTAGGAGCCAAGGAGACAGCTGAACATTTGCATCTGGACCTATTAGAGAAATTTTATGTATCCAACGCAGGAAGATACAAGACTGAGAGGGTCTTATAACTTTAGCACCACATGGCCATGGCTTTCATGAAACACTGATGCACACTCGGCAAGTCCAGGGGTGCCAGGAGAAGAAAGACACACACAGCACATACACACACATCCCCCGGGTCTAATAAGAACACTTACCAGGGCTGGCAATGGTGGGATCAGAAAGCCCATTATTGCCACTTCTGGGGTTCCCTGGGCTAGAACCCCAGCTCATTCAGGCAGATCCTGGTTGTTTTATTCATGTCACTCTGGCGAAGTGAGGTCTTGGAGCTCCCCAGACTGTCATTTGCTGTCCAGTGCTCTACATTTTGTTCTCTGTACTGTGCCCCTTCTCCTCCATACACAGTCCAAATTAAGAAAATAAGAATCTGCAGACATTGCATTCAACTTTCTAATTTGAATGAAGGTTAAGAACACAAAGGAAAAGGGTTATGTGAACAACTTTGTTAAGGAGCTTACGTTTATCTTTTTGAAGCTATCAAAATGTTTATGAGTACTCTGTAGAAAGTTAATCTTTTTAAAATTAGGAAAAATAAATGATTCTTTATTGCTATCTCTCACCAAACCCCCACTCACACCAGCACCTATGACACAGGACTCACCTGATGAAACGCCTGCTCCCCACTGGCCTAGAGATTTCTGCTCTGAGTCATTCTCTAGCCCCTGTGTTCACCACATTCCTAAGTCCACTGCAGCCAGTAACATGATGAAGGAGGTCGCTGTGCCCAAGGGATGACCTTTAAAAAAAGAGAAGGAAAAAACCTCTCCTGTCTTCTGTGAGGTCACAGCTTAATGGAGGCTGGAACAAGTGAAAGTAAATGTTGGGAAAGAGAGTATTTCTTCATTGGTCCCTGACCTGCCATATCCCTAACAGGGTGGTGAACATAACTGGCATTAATATTTCCTGGGTGCACTTAGAAAATCCGGACCCAAAGTAGAAACCTGACCATTTGGCAAAAGATGGATCAATTCAGGAATCAAAGTAAGTTTGTTTTCTCACCTGTTGTTTCATTATCAGGAACTCTGCCACCACCTGCCCTCCTCTGCACCCTTATGCAGGGACAATCCGAAAATCAAGCAGATAAATCTGAGGAAAAAGAAAGCAGCCTTCAGAACCCAGCCTTTCAAAGTATTGTTAGATACACCAGGCATGAATACCCAACCACTCAGCTGGGAGTGACCCCTCCCACCTAACCCACAGTCATGTGCAGACAGAAGGAACACTTTTTCCTCCCATGGTCAAAAACAAGGCTGCATTGGCTACTCGGCATGTAAGGAGGATATAATATCCCCATTTTGCAGAAAACAATGCAAATTATGGGGTGTTATACTTTGACTTGACTTACTGTTCAAAGTTATTATTTTATTAATATTCAGTTCCTAGGATTAACACTAATTCCCAGGTAACCCTTACCATGGTCTCCTGGAGAGTCTTGTCTCCACAGCAAGGACACCTCTCGCAAAATTCTCATTTAATAATACTTGGTGAAAGGCACCAACATTTGTTCTCCAACACCCATTCCAGGCCTTTAGCACCCCACCTTCCCTGTTGCACCCCCTGCCCCACCAGATGCCCTTGCCCTCAGTCACCTTGGCTCCTCCCCATGTGGGAATCAGCGACATCAGAGCCTCAACCCTAGCTCTGCCCTCCGTGGCTTTGGACATGTGGCCAGGAGGTTTTCTATCAATGTAATGGAGGATGGAGCAACCTGAGGACCCATGTCATTTGACATTACATGTCAAACTCTAACCTGGGCTTCAGTGAAAAGGTGAGTGATTAAACATAGCTCATGGATATAGTGTTTGAAACATAAAGAAGACCTAAAACTTAATCAGAAAGCTAGGACCAGTGAGGGTTTACCAGATAGAAAATCTGTGTGAATTCAGCAAAGTAACACGACCTGTGAATGTGAGTAACATGGGCAGATTTTCAATGAAGACCATCACTGAGGGAGACGCCTAGAATTCACATGTAGAGAAATGACTGAATAAATATTATGTAAGTAATTTTTAACAGCCTCCTTTTCCTTGTCAATAGCAGGGATTTCATGCTGGAGAAGAGCCCACTGAATGCAATGAATATGAGGACATTTCACATACAACAACCTTAAATCCACATGTGTTATACTTTCAGCCCAAATGGAAGAGACTTCAGCCATTATTCATCACTGCATTGGCATAAGCTAATTATACTAGAGAGAAACCATACAGATCTCAGGATGTGGAAGGTTTTTAGTCACCCTCCAACCTTAGACAACATGAGAGAGTGCACCCTGGAGTCACTCTTGCAAATGTCCTGAACGTGGGAAATAATTCATCTGAAGCCTCGCATTTATACACCAACAGCTCACACTGGAGAAGACGAACCTTATAAAGGTAATACAGCAGAGAGCTGACTTTTATTCACACCAATAAACTCACGCGGGAGAGAAGCCCTATGTTTGGAATGACTGTGGAAGAGCTTTCAGTGACCATCCAACACTTCGATGTCATGAGCACATTCACACAGGAGAGAAACCACAATGAATATCATTTATGTGAGAAAGCATTTAGTCAAAGCCATAACCTTAGTCATCGGGGAGAATTCACACTGATGAGAAACCCTACAAATGCGATGAATGTGGAAGAGCCTTTAAACGCAGCTCTCACGTTTACACGCACTAGAAAACTGACAGGAGAGACACCCTATGTCTGGAATCCATGTGGTGCAGCCTTTACCCAGAGCTCCCACTTTTATAAACACCAGAGAATTTATACAGAGTAGAAACCCTGTGTCTGTAATCAGTGATATGGAGCCTTCAGCCAGAAATGATCCCTTTTAAACCACCAGGAAAGTCATGTGGAGAGAAACCCTGACCCTGGAATCGTGGTGGAAGAGCCTTCAGGTGGAGCTCCAGCCTCAGAATGCACAGAGAACTCAGAGTGGGCTTCATCCCTGACACAGTAGAGAAGACAGCCCAAGGTTTACTACGAGGAGAGCCCTCTAGGGGTACACCATCTAATCACTGCTGTAGAAGAAATCCGATGAAATGAATGCTAGAGTCACATTCGTCATTGGACATGAGAGGGTTCACACTGAAAAAATAGTCTCAGTGTAATGAAGGAAGGACATTCTTCACTGATTCCTTATTCCTGAGTGAACAAGAAAGTGCTCACACTGAGGAGATGCCAATTCTAAAGACAATGTGGAAAATCTTTCACTTGCTAGTCACATCAGAAAACTCATACTGGGGAAATAGTCTATAAAGAATGTGTTAGCATGCAATTGAGACAATAATTAAGTCCTTCAGCAATTGTCTTTTTATTAAATATACAATATAAAGATGTAGATGGTGAAGGGTTTTGAGAAGTGCTGAAAGCAATATTCAGTATCAAGTAAGAAGAAACGAAGCAAACCTGCTTCAGTAGATCAGTATTTGCAAATATGTAAGCACTACTGAGTGGGTATGTGTCATTCAAAATCATGAAATATTGGGATGAGTAAGAATGGGCCCATTTTCTGTTAATACTCTGTCACTGTTGATCAGTTAGACACTTTCTGTCTTTATAAAATTATAATCATAATTACAAAGACTGGGATCAATCAGGAAACAACGTTGAATGTTAACTGAAAATGTAAAACATAGTATGATGTGTGTTAACTCTTACATTAGCGTCCAAATATGTGTATACACGTTCAGGATGAATGGCTTCAAGGATAAATACACACATACTTTGTGATTAACCTCTGCTGTTTCAATTAATTCTATTACTTAACTTTCATTTACTATTTCCCACATGACTTTAAAAAAGAATTATATATTAATTATATTTAAACAAAGGTGAATAATTGTGGGTACACGGACAGGAAGAACTCAAGAATTCAGAGTCAGACGGTGGTTTAATCCCTACTTAGCATTTTGTAGCCAAGGGTTTCTTTGTTTGTTTTGTCCAAGAAGAACAGATAGATATCTTCAGGACTGAGAAGGTGAATGATCTTTGCAGACATAAAAAGAGTTGTACTTTAAGAATGTATTCGAACAATAAGGGGTGCATATACTAAATCATTTAAACACAAAGGAGATCCCTCAGAGAGCCATTGGTAAGTCTACGTTTAAAGCTTTACTCTTTCATCTAGAAAAATGGTACTAAAAAAAGTTCCGAGGCTTCCCTGGTGGCGCAGTGGTTGAGAATCCGCCTGCCAATGCAGGGGACACGGGTTCGAGCCCTGGTCTGGGAAGATGCCACATGCTGCAGAGCAGCTAGGCCCGTAAGCCACAATTACTGAGCCTGCACGTTTGGAGCCTGTGCTCCGCAACAAGAGAGGCCGCGAAAATGAGAGGCCCGCGCACCGCGATGAAGAGTGGCCCCCACTTGCCGCAACTAGAGAAAGCCTTCGCACAGAAACGAAGACCCAACACAGCCGTAAATAAATAAAGAAAGAATCCTGGTCACAAAAGTTGATGATTAAAAAAAAAAAAAAAAAATTCCGGGAGAAAGATCAGCATAGAGACAATGTCTATTTTGTCAATTAAACCTTCAAGAAGGCTAGCTAGGGAGAGCATACAGGCTGCATGATGAGTTCTGGCCCTTTTTCAGTTCAATTTCTCTTTCTTTGTTGGCCAAAACATTCGTTATAGCCCTGAGGTCCATTGAAGTCTAATGGGTTGAGAAATGGTATTCTAGGGCCTATAAAGCCCATCATGGGGACTTTCCTAGCATTCCAGAGGTTAAGACTTCACCTTCCAATGCAGGGAGTGCGGGTTCGATCCCTGGTCGGGGAGCTAAGATCTCACATGGCTCGCAGCTCAAAAACCAAAATATAAAACAGTAACAATATTGTAACAAATTCAATAAAATACTTTAAAAATGGTCCACATCAAAAAAAAAAATCTTTAAAAACAAAATTTTTTTAAAGCCCAAGATGATAGCTGCAACATTACTGTGTGTACGTGCATCTGAGTGCACACACACACACACCCATGCAAGGGAGGGACACTGTAGCCACTATCTGATCATAAAGGGAAAATGCGACTCAGGAATTATTGGCATAAAGGATTCATGCAGGAGGGAAATAAGCTAAATCACCTTGTTCATTCATTTATCAACTTTACCGTTATTAAATATTTAATGAGAACTTCCAACATTTCAGAACTTGGATTGTTATGATGATTAAACTATAAATAACACAACACATTTCTCTTCCTAGAACTCTGTATTCTAATGCAGGCAATAAGAATAAATTGCAAAATAAAATTTCTGACATTTAAAAAAAAGACATGTTCATACATTGTATAGTTACAAAATATCACTACCAGTCTACAATAAAAAGTTGGCACTTCATAAAATAAAATTGACATTTAAAACAGTCTCAATTCCGGAACTTTGAAAGGTTATATATTTTTAGAAAGACTGGTTAGTAAAAATATTTTACAAAATTCTCAATTTTGGAAAAGCTAGTCTGCATGAATTGGGGAGAGCAAAGCTAGATTTCCTGTCTTAAGATCCAGGTTTGCTGTTCTCTATATTCCAAAATAAGTACTTTTAAAATTGTTAGAATTCAAAACTATATGTTTGAAAATCAGTAACGATTCTTACAATGATAAAAATTCTGCTGCACGTGCCTCTTAAAATTCCTTCCATCATCCATTTTATTCAAAATTCAACCGGTTACCATTTTAAAGGATAACAGAGAAGAGGATTGCTATCTTGCTCTTTATATTGGACTCTTAATTTCTTTCTATTTTTTTTGATAATCTAAAACAATCCAGAATAACACATTATTATCATAAAATCCAGAATTTCCCAGTGTGTTCTGTAGTGTATATAGTGTCAATGCGATTATATACACTATTGGTAAATTTGAACTTAAGTGTTTTCCTAAATACAAAATAAAAATCTAAAAATGCATTTACCTATGTGTTTCATTATGCAATAATACCCTTTTAAGAAAGAAATGGCTTACCACATGCAAGAATACCTGGAAGATGCATAATATGTTTTTATATTTAATAACAGAAAATAAGGTAATAAGTGATTTTTTTGTTGTTACATCTTTTTATATTCTTATGTAAATTACATATTCATTGCTTCATCAGTGTGATTGTTTTCTAGTTTATTTTACTCTAGTGTGAATTATAGTGCGTTAACTCTTGATAGTTTTCTACTAGAAAATGATTCTTGATGAAATTCTCCATGATCAATTAACTTTAGTAAACAACACTGCCACAGTCAAGAGATGTCACCAAAGCAAAATGTAAAGTAAATACTTTTATGGCTTACAATGTCCTATTTTGAGGCTCAGAAATATCTAGCAGTTTTTGCAGTTGATGCTAATTCAGATGGGTGCTAGGTTTTAGTTACACTAATTTGTGATTATTTCTTAGATGAAAATGAAAAAATCTGCAGGTGGATTCCCTTCCTCAGTGCAGGAATAATTGTGAATTAGTGTTTGTTATAACTGAGATTACTGAGAGTAATGTAACATATTTACTTCTACCTAAGTTTGTTTCCAGGGACAAAATTCGCTAAAAGTTTAACTGTTTTAAAAGTATAAATCCCAGCATACATGTTTCAAAAAAAATTTTTTTCCCCACTTTTCTAGAACAGGGGTTGGCAAACTTGTGTAAAGGACCAGAGAGTAAATATTTTAAATTCGCCATATGATGTCTGTCGTTTCTACTCAGCTCAGTCATTGTAGCCAAAAAGCAGCTACAGTAAAATGTAAATAAAGGAGTATAACTGTGATTCAATAAAACATTATTTATAGACAAGGAAATTTGAATGCTATATAATTTTCGTGTGTTGCAAATAGTCTTTTTATGAATTATTTTCAACCATTTAAAAATATAAAAACCATACTTAGCTTGCAGTTCCTACCAGCACAAGCTGGGTGTGGAATTTGGTCGATGGGATGTAGGAGGCAATGGCCTGTTCTCTCGAGTTACAGTGCAAACATCCCTCCTTAGAGACCAGCATTCCAAAACGAATTGATTGTACTAGCCCTGCGCCAGAAAATATGAAAACTAAAATCAAAACAAAAAACAAATTACCAAAATCTGCCCAAGATGTGAGGGGATAAATTCCTCCCCCAGGGTGCCCGCCTGTGCTCATGTATGGTCCCCTCGTGCTGGCGTCCCCAGCCACCAGCAGTGAGTGACACTGCCCTGTCCCTGTGCTCCCTGTCCGGCCGCGTGCAGGGGCCCAAAGAGTTCTGAGCAATAGTTACTCGCTGGGCACAGTTCCTCATCCATCAATTCACCACTAACTTCTGTGGCTCCCAGAAGGACAGAAAGCCGCCTTTCCAGCCCCACCCCTGGCTTGGAGTCCAGCCGCTAAGGGTCCAGCTTCTCTGAGGGCTAATGGCCAGCGGAGTCTGGCAGCTGTTGCGGGTTCTGTGCACCCAAAGGGGGTTGGGGCCATGACCTGTTCTTCAGCCTCACGGCCAACACTAGCGGATGACTCTGACACTTCAAGTCACCTAACATCTTATTTTGGCAGGGGACAGAACACCTTCTACAAAATATTTATAAAGAACATTTCTTTCGCCCAGGATGGGAAATCTGGGCCCTTTCACACCAGAGACAAAGATCAAAGAAGTAGCACGCAGGGTGCAGTGTGTAGTTGACCCCCGCGTTGTTGTTCCAGTGCCGGCCCTGCGCGCAGCGTGCAGACAGCGAAGCGGCCCAGCGCTGCGTCCTCCGGCTCAGAGGCTACAGACCGGGAAGCCGCTGGAGCCAGAAATGGAAGCGGCCCGGTGTCCCCGGACCGGCCGGGAGACCCCCAACGGCGCCTCTGGCTTCCTTGTCTCCCTGCCTCCGCCTGCAGCTCGGCCGGCAGGTCCGGGAAGGAGCGACCGCGGGGTGGGCGGAGCACACGGCAGGGCTCCTGGGTGGGGCGGCGATCGTGGCTGGGCCCATCCCCCCATCCCCGCACGAGCTCCTGGCCCACTCGCTGACGTCGCAGGTGCTGGATGCGTGGCGGGAGCCCTGGAGGCGGCGAGGAGAGGAGCGGGGCGGCCTACAGGCCCAGGAGACGGTCCCGCTCCTCCGGGCTCAGGGGAAGCGGCAGTCATGGGAGCACCACGGGCGGTACAGCGGCTCCTCGGCCCGGCAGAGGGCTTCCCGCCAGCCGGGCTCAGCCCAGCGGGGCCGGAACCGCACCCGCTTCCCTCCCTCGGCGCACACCCCGGCCCGGGGTCTCAGCCGCCGCCGCGGGAACTTGGGGTCGGAGGACGGAGAGAAGGGGCGCGATCCCAGCATCTCCTCTGGCCCCTGGAGGCTACCTCTTCCGCCGCAGACAGGGGCCTGTCCCTGAGCTTGGCGGCGGGGCCCAGGGCCTCAGAGGCGCCAGTGCCCTGGCCCCTCCCCATGAAGAGGACCCGGTGCTCCTTTTGAAATGTATAGAAATTCCAAATTACTCTGTTGTGTAACAAGAAATAACATAGTGTTGTAGATCAGTTATATTTCAACAGCCAACCAACAAGCAAACAAACTCATCCAATAACAGTCTGATTTGTGGTCGCCAGAGGCAGGGCGTGGGAAGAGGTGGGACTGGATTAAGGTGGCCCAAACTGCAAGCGTCCAGCCATAAGAGAGATGAAGTACTAGGGATGCAACATAGCACATGATAAAGATAATTAACACTGCTGTCTCCTATACATAAAAGTGGTTAAGAGAATAAATTCTAAGGGTTCCCATCACAAGAAAAACACCTTTTTCTATTTCTCTAATTTTGTGTCTATATGAGATGTTGAATGTTCGCTAAATTTAGTGTGATAATCATTTCATAACATATGTAAGTCAAATCATTATACACTGTAAAGTTACACTGTGCTTTATGTCAGTTATATCTCAGTAAAACTGGAAGAAGATAAATGAATAAATAAAATGTTGCCCCACTGAATCTCGAATAAAATGGATGCTAAATGTATTTTAATAGGCATGTGCAGCAGTTTTTGTATTCTAATAAAAACCATTATTGATTTTCAAAAGTGTATTTTGTAATTGAACAATTAATTTAAAAATACTCATTTCATAATATTTTGAACAATTATCTTGGCTGTTAGAAATGGAAATCTATCTTTATTCTTCCCAAATCTTGCAGAATAGCTTTTCAAAGGTTCAGAATTTTGTAAAATATTTTTTAATAACCCAGTCTTTTTGACAATTTTTGGCCTTCCAAAGTTCTATAATGACACTGTTATAAACCTCAATTTTATTTTATAAAGTGGCAACTTTTCTTTGTAAATTAGTAGCAAACATTTTGTACTTACACGATTTGTAAACCCTTATGTATAGTTGATTTTTAATATCAGAAATTTTATTTTGCAGTATATTTGAATTGACTGCGTTATTATGTAGAGTTCTATGAAGATAGGAACATTGTAATATTTACAACTTAGTCCTCATAACAAGCCAAGTTCTGAAATCCTGGAAGCTTTCAGTAAATATTTGTTAGTAATTGAAAATTTGATACATTAATGAATAAGGTAACTTAGATGCTCTTTCTCCTGATGACACATTTATGCCATTGATTCCAGACTCATATTTTCTCTTCAGGATCAGATGGATGCTATATGCTCTCTCCCTTGCTTGCATGTTTGTGTGTGTGCGTGTGCATGTACACAGACAGGAACACAGACACACAAAGGTTGCAGGCAACATCCCATGCTTTAGAGACCCCTACAATACCATGCTTTCACCCATTAGACGTCAGTGGACTTTAGGGTTATAATGAATGTTTTTAGGCCAACAAAGTAAAAGCAATTTATCTGAAGAGGAGCCAGACCGTATCATGCAGCCCCTACCCTCTCCAAATCTGAAAATGGAACGCTCCATGTCTGCAATGATTTATTTTATTTTATCTTACCTTATTTTATTTATTGGGGTATAGTTGTTTTACATTTTTGTGTTTATGGAATGATCTTCCAACTTCTCGGTCCTGACATATCTATCTGTTCTTGGTGGGGAAAAAAACATTTTGGCTAAAAAATACTGATGAAGGAATAAACCCCAGCCTGATTGAGTTCTTGGGATTTTCATGGCAGGGTCCACAAATTCTCCAGGACTAGGACTCTTGTGAAAAATTAAATTTATTTATAATTCAATTTTAAGTTATGAGGGGCACATTAAGTGAAAACATAAAAGGAATAAAATAATTGAAGCCCCAGATTTTACAGTGTTTCGAGAGAGAGGGCTTCTCACCTTGTGAGTTCATCAGTGTGAATAAAAGTTAAGGCTCTGCTGAAGTGTGTCCCACATTTATCACATTAAGGTTTCTCTCCAGTGTGAGTTTCCGGTGTATTTAAATGTGAGGCTCCAGCTAAACTATCTTCCACATTTATAACCTATATAGGGGTTCACTTCAGGGTGAGT
Source organism: Balaenoptera physalus (assembly GCF_965194825.1). Lineage (NCBI taxonomy): Eukaryota > Metazoa > Chordata > Mammalia > Artiodactyla > Balaenopteridae > Balaenoptera > Balaenoptera physalus. The sequence goes on along the minus strand of NW_028125473.1, from coordinate 88,651 downwards.
TTTCTCATGTCATCTAAGGTTACAGCATTGCCTGAACGCCTTCCCACATTGATGAGACCTGCATGGTTTCACTCCAGTATAAATTAGCTTATGCGAATTCAATGATGAATAAAGGCTGAAGGCTCTTCCGAATTGATTGCAAGCATAGGGTTTCTGTCCTGTGAGAAGCCACTCATGTGGCGTGAAAGTTCAGTTCTATGTGAATCGCCTCATATTTGTTACATTCAGTGGGCTCTTCTCCAGTGTGAAGTCTCTGCTACTGATAAGGAAAGGAAAGACTGTTAAAAGTTTGCTCACATAAAATTCATTTCTTTAGTTCTCTACACATGAATTCTAGGATGCTCCCTCAGTGATGGTCTCCACTAACTACCCCCCATGTTACTTACATTCACAGAGTCTCACTTTGCTGAATTCACATAGATTTTTCTATTTCGTAGCCTCTCACTGCCATTGTTTTCTGATTAACTTTTAGGTCTTCTTTGTTTTTCAAACACTATATACATGAGTTACATTTAAGCAACTGCCCTTTTGAAACTCAAGGTACAGTTTGCCTTTGGGACAATATGGTTCCAAATGCAAAGTATTCAAAAACCTCTGTGGGGCCAGCGTTTAAGTCCACTTTCAGTCAGGTGGTTGTGCTGAATTCCTCTTACCCTAAGATCATGTCTCTAATGTGGACAGCGGGGTTCATCCCCATAAACTTACTGTTGACCTTCAGCTAAATGGGTTCTTCTTGAAGCTACCGTCTGTGAACATGTTTAAAATATTGATCTTTAACACAGAGAAAAGGTATGAAATGGAGGAATATACCAGTAATTGGAAACATATTATAGGATATTGACAATTAGAATATATCTTTAAGGGTAAAACAAACGAAAAATAAAATGGGTGGGATGTTGGCGAGATCAAGATGAGGAAAAGCGCCGAAAGGGAGGGACTGAAACAGTGGGTGCTGTGTTGAAGCTTAGCACCAGTAACAACAGAGCCATCGTTTCCTCTAAGGCCAAGGAATATGCAGAAGGTTAGATTAATAAGATTGATACGTTCACAGAATTGTGGCACTATTGGAGGGATTGTTCTACATTGACTTCAACAAGATTCCAGAGACATTTCACTCAAAGAAACCTGCAATTGACATTACCCCAATTCTGGATGAAGTTCACAGTCACCTGACTTGAAAGTCACTGATTCCTAAAAACATGCTGGACATTCTGGTTCAGGCTGCCCCATGTCCCCAAATGTCCAGAGGTGATGGTCGAGGGCGACAGTACTGAGAAAAGGCAGCTGTGTGTATCGAAAGCTCAAACCCTGTTTGATGTCAAGTCCAATGTTCCTCTGGGCTGACTTGGCGTATGTTTTTCAGATGCATCACAGAACTGGGCACACTCTGAATACAGAGTGACTTTCATGATAAAGGAGCATCACATGCAGGGTGGTGTGAAATAACCTGCACAGTCCACAACAGAATGTTAATTGTGAGCTGACTGGCAATTCAAAAATGTGTACTTGGGAATTCATAAATATCCCTTCTCCCCAATGCTTTCAGTTAAATCTACAGACTTAGCACAAGGCGGGCAATATACATTTTCCTCCACTTATCAGCAGTGACTACAGGCAAAGTATTCCCCAATAAAAAACTCCCTGTTCTCATGTGGAAAATACTTTAATAACCTCTCAAGAGAGTTGAGTGATTAAATGAGTTGACATGACATGTCTGAACATAACAAAACCCAATAAATAAAAGCTACAGGTGAATTAGTCATTAAAAAGTCAGAGAGCCTTGATGCAATGTCCACCATTTTGTGTGCGTGAACAGAGTGTATATCAAACTTGGGGTCCGCAGTTGCTGCCTCCCTAACCTCGACACATACCATGCATTCATGACCAGATATGAGGACAGACGGGCTCAACTTCACAAGCCAGTGGTCTCGGGGCTACCAAACGATAAGATGATCCCCGACTGACCTTTCCTGTGGGTTGAGGTCCCTCTTTCCCTCCTCGTTTCCTGGGACCTCACCACTTTGACTATCATTGTGTCTCCTGTAGCTTCCTCCTGTCTTCCCTGCTCACAGACTAATAGGAGACTCTCGATGGTTCAGGACTCTCCAGAGCTTCAAATATGGCCATAGTATCCTAAGTTTTCCTCTACCTACTATATCCTCCTCAATGCACCAATTAAGGGAAAAATGCTTTCTGTAAAGTGCTTCCAGTTTCTGAACAAAGTTACCTATACAGGGGGAAAATGGCTGGTTTGGAACAAGAATGAAGGGGAGTATTTTGTTTTGACTTTTTAGAGTTTTCAAAATTGTCAATTGTATTCTGAGAAAACAGATTAAAAATTGGATTAAAAAAAAAAAAAAAAAAGCAAAATTGGCTCCACTCTGCCCTCTGGGCCAGTCCTGCTGAAGGGTTTCTTCTCTTTCTCCTGCCCCCTCAGCCCTGCACAGCCCTCTAGCCAGCACCTCTGACCCTGGACGTATTGAACTTACCCGTCCACACACCTCCTCCCCTACCAGGCCTTGAACTTCTGCCCTTGCTCATCCCTCCACTTGTGTCCATCACATGACAGAGCTCACTGCATCGCAGACTCGCTTATGGAGTGAGTCACAGCCTCGTCAAGACCATGGCTGAGGGGAGAGAAATATAACCTCTCATGTGCCCTCTTTACCATCACTGCCTTCATGGAGTCTGGAGCACGTCGGTGTAAATGTTGGAAAGGAGAAGGTTGCTGTATTAGCGCTTGCCCTACTCCACGATCCTCACAGAGATGCCAGATGACAGGACTAGTGCTCAGAGCCTTGACTCCCTCCTGGATACACTTAGAGCACTCACTTCAAGTGGTGGAAACAGAGCTACCGTTTCAGGAGAAAAAGCAAGTCCCCACTCACTTGGGGACAAATTGCCAAGAACTCAGCTGCTAGTATTCTCTCTCAGAGACACTGTTTACTCTAAGCAGGCAAATCGAAGGAAAGAGAAGAAAACCATGAGACTTGAATCCTACCTAGAGTTTTCAGACTTTCTGAGGTGATGAAATGTTCTGGTATTAGTGCCGATGGTTGCACAATTTTGTGAATAGACTATAAAGCACTAAATTCTACACTTTTCAAAGGGTGAATTTTATTGTATGTGAATTATGTCTCAACTTAAAAAATGGTGATTAATAAATGTGTTTTTTAAATAATATGGGAAACATTATCATGAGTTTTATTTGCTTCCTGTCATATTAAGCTCTGTGTATATGAAAAAAGACACCCCCCCAAATGAGAACAGACACTATTTACTCAGAACTTGTCTATAGAGCATGGGAGTCAGCCACCACCACTCACATCAGGCTGAGACTCAGGCACACATAAGAGTGGGGACACTTTCTGGTGGCAAAAAAAGGAAGGCATGTCCTGCCCAGAGCTTGTGATGGGGGAGGCTGGAGACAAGCTGATAGGAAGAGGGGCGTCCTAAGTGATTACTTAGGGGAATATATTTGGCTTTCCCCGCATTTGGTTCTACATGGAAAAGACTGAAAATGACGAAGCTGTGAGTCACTGGCCAAGTCCTGACCCTTGGGGCCTATTGTTGCAGAGGTTGAAGTCTGGTTTTCCAGATTGGTTGTTGCAGGGTGTGGGGCAGGGCCTTGTGGCTGGAGGGAGACGTTGCCAGACTTCCAGGAGGATTTAGAAAATTCTGCATCCCAAAACCATCCTTCATCATCTTCAATCAATCAGATCCTCTGTGGATAGATAAACTTGAATCAATGTTTTCAAAATTAACTGCAAACAGAATTGGAAATGACTAATGTACAATATAATGACATATTAAAAGGCAAATATCAATAGAAGAATCTAACACACACACACACACACATACGATAAAAAGAACTATCAGCTAAAAGAGAATCCTCTCCCCAAAGCCCAAATTTATACATCTGGAAATTAAAAAAAAAAAAAAAAACTTTAGATAATTTGGGAGTTGGAATGGAAATAGAAGCTTTAAAATAATTATAATTGAAGGACAATCATACAAGGGTACTACATATCAACCCATGGGATTTAGCCAAAGTAGTAACCAAAGAAAAATTTATAACCATAAATAAACATGCACGATCATAAGAAAGAATGAAAATAAATGAAGTTAGCTTTCAGTTCAAGATGCTAGATTAAAGACCGATATAATAAACCTAAGAAATAAAGGAATGGATAAGATTAAAAGCAGAAAATAATAAAATAGAAAAAACCTTATTTGCTAAATCTAAATTAAAAAGACCAACACAAAAGACAAAACTTTGGCAAATACGGTTTAAAATAAAAAGAACAAAATTAAAATATGTTAAAAAAATTAAAAGGAATAGATGCCTACACAGGAGTTTTTTTAACTATAAAAAGATAGGCACAAAAAAATCTAAAAACCCACATGAAATGGGCAATTTTCTAGGAAAATATAAATTCTCCAAATGGGCAAAAAAAAAAAAAAAAAAAAAAAAAGGTAGAAACTCTGAACAAACTAATCAATAGTCATGAAAAACCTTAAATTAGAGTGAAAGATTTCTCCTCCAAAGAGGCTACAGGCAGAAAGAGTTTCCTGAAGGAACTGTTCCAAGCCTTCATAGAACAGATTATTCACATCCTAAACACACTGTTGAAGAAAATAGAAACAAATGGGAGGCACTCATTTTACAAAACTAGCACGATCCTATATCAAAACCAGAAAAGGATAGCACAAGAAAAGACAACTATGGCCTAGTCCCACATGAACTCAGATGCAGAAATCCCACATTTAAAAAAAAAATGCGTAAACTTAAAGCAGCAGGAAATTAAACATTAAATCAATAGGTTTTATTTCATGAATTGCAGAACAGTAAAAGTGAGGAAATCTAACACAGTTCATTATATTAACAAGTGAGAGGAGAAAAAAATATAATTTCAATAGATACAGAAAAAACACTGGTAAAATCCAATGCATTTTTTTAGATATAATTCACATACTATAAAATTCACCATTTGAATGAACAATTCAGTGGTTTTAGTAGATTCACAAAGTTATGCAACCATAACCACTATCTAATTCCAGAACATTTTCATCACCTCAAAAAGAAACCCCATTAGCGGTCATTCCCCAATCTCTCCTCTCCAGACCATTGTCTGGCAACCACTAATCTACTTTTTGTCTCTGTGGATTTGCCTGTTCTTGTTATTCAAATATGAACACATTGCATCCAGCTTCGTTTACTTAGCATTAGTGTTGTCAAGGTTCATCCATGTTGTATCATGTATCAGTACTTCATTCCTTTTCATGGCTGAATAATATACCACTGTATGGATATACCACTTTTATTTATCCATTTGTCTGTTGATGGACATGTCGGTTGTTTCCACTTAGCTATTATGGATAATGCTGTTATGAACATTTATGTGCAAGTCTTTGTATAAGCGTATGCTTTCAATTCTCTTGGCCTTATATCTACAAATGGAACAGTTTAATTCACATTTATGATTACAATGATTAGAAAACCAGATATAAAGTATACATCAAATATCATATTTGATGAGACATTAGATGCAATCCAATTAATTTTAGTCTAATCTACAAGGCTTTAATTTTTCGTATAAATAGAACGTAAGAGGTTGCACAACAGCACATGTTTATCGAAACTCACAGAAATGAAGTTCTGCATCCTGTCTATACCAGTGGTTACAAGAAAGAGTGCACATGCAAAAACTCATAGAACTATAAAACAAAAGAAGTGAATTTTATTGTAAATTAAAAAAAATTTTTAAATAGCAGCAGAAAAACTTTCATATAACCGTCAGCTAAAAAGAGTCAATTTTGCTGTATATAAATTATACCTCAATATCCCTAGCCATTAAAAAAAGAAAAGATTCTAATTTTAAAAGAATGATCATAATATAATTTCTCTAAAGAATAAGGGTGTAGGGACTTCCCTGGTGGCGCAGTGGTTAAGAGTACGCCTGCTAATGCAGGGCACACAGGCTCGAGCCCTGGTCCGGGAAGATCCCACAAGCCACGGAGCAGCTAAGCCTGTGCACCACAGCTACAGAGCCTGCGCTCTACAGCCCGCGAGCCACAGCTACTGAGCCCACATGCCACAGCTAGTGAGGCCCGTGCACCTAGAGCCCGTGCTCCGCAACGAAGAGTAGCCCCCACTCGCCGCAACTAGAGAAAGCCTGCGCGCAGCAACGAAGACCCAACGCAGCCAAAATTAATTAATTAATTAATTAATTTAAAAAAGAAAGAATAAGGGTGTAAATTTCATTAGTGGTATGAAAATTACCTGTGATATAATTTTTAAAGTAGGCTGTAAGACATATATGTACTTATATGTCTATATCTTATCTCTGCATATTGGGATTATAGAGCTTTTTTCTCTTTGCTTATCTGTATTTTTTCCTACAATGAATACATATAATTTTGTAATAAATAATCATTTTTTTCAGTGTTGGGTGGATGGGCACTGACCCGACGGTAGAGACTCAGGATAGCATCTCCTCTCACCTTGGCCCTGCTGCCCGAGCCCAGACTCCAAGGGGGAGCCTTGGCAGCAGCCCAAGGGTGTGGAGGAGGTGGGGGTTCCTGTGGTACCAAAGAAGGAAAAGTGGTTATAGGGTCCTGAAAGCAATGTGTCGCTGAGTATGTGATCACTGGGTCACCACAGGCATGTGCGAGAGAGTTTGCCAAAATGAATATAGCTCTTAGGAGGCCCCACCAGGCACTGTCAAAGATTACCTTCCCAGCAGACTAGAAAGCAATCTCTGCCAGCAAATTGGTCGCTGTCAAATTATTTATAGGAGATTGGTTCACATACTCAAAGTGATATGAATACTTCTAATTATATCCAAATATGACAAACGTCAGTACAAGTTATTCTGAGGGTTCATGCTGCCGAATGTCTTGCTCTAACAAAGAGGAGGTAGCTGCAGCATCAGCACATCAGCCCCTATATAAGCACGAAGGAGCCCTCCTGCTTCGTCTCCACCAAGAACCCAGAGGTAAGTGATGGGGGCCTTGGGACCTGAAGGACTCCGGGGGCAGAAACAGCTTACCCCGTGGCCCATCTCTGAGCATGAGACTGTTCCTCCCAACTTTGACTTTTATTTTCATACAGCCAAGTTTCAGACCAGGGAAATACTTTAATTCTGTAACTACCTTACTGGAATTTCAGAGCTTCACTAATAAGAAACTTGTTGTTTTATAGTGTTAGACGCTTCTGAACCTGCATCTTCATTTGGAAGCCAGAGGTAAGACTCTGCTTTATTCATTCATTGATGACAGAGGGGATTCATTTAGGCTAACGAAGCTGGGGGCAGCTCTTCACTGTACACCATTTCCATATTTTTGCAGTTATGTAAATAGATTGTGCTTCTAAACGTCTGCTTATAAATGCTGGGAAATCATTTTTTCAGAATGTCTTATTCTCAGAGACCACCCTCACCTGAATTCCAGGATTAAAGGACCATTTAGGAAAGAATGAATTTTGACAGTGAGTTCTCAGCTGCACTTAGAACTGTCCAGGGCCAACCTCCCCCTCCTGACAAGCATTGAATACTTATACATTTTACCAATAATTTTTAAATACCCAGAAAAATTCTTAATCTAAAAATGTAAACAAAAACAAACATCTTGTTAAAACCATAGTATTTTAGCTACCTTTTCATGATTCACTGTAGTTTTTAGAAAGGTTTGTTATTGTTCGTTTAAAAAATCACAAGTATTACACCCACAGAGGGCTAAATATCATACCTAATTTAGAAGAGATCCTGGCCCTCCCCCCAAGTAATTCACTGCCTGAGAGCAAAGGGAAGACCCAACCGAAGTAACACACCAACACTGAGAGACATACCTATCGACGGAGGACAATGGCTCACATACATGCGATGAACTCTTAAATTTTTGTCTCTTTTCTTTTTCTGGACGGAAAGAAAAGAAGCCTGTGGAATTTATGTGGGATAAAGAAACTTCTTCGTGCTGAAGCTCTCATTTCTCTGTGGTTAGATCTGTTAACTGACAGTTGAAATCTCTCATGCCAAAAGGAGAATGTTAAAAGAGATTTTGGAATTAAGGCAATGCTAAGTCTCTTGGTAACAAGCCAAATGACAAAAAAAAACAAAAAACCTAGAATGATAAGAATTTATTATGGGTTTTTTTAATGACCCACCAAGAGATATAACACCAAATATTAACATTAAGTAGACATTAAAAATAATTATTTGGCTTGTGAGAGAAAAAATGGCCATCTAAAAGGCAAAGATGTTTTCGATAGCTTGGAAGATATCAATCTCCATTTGCACAAAACAAACCTTCCCTCCTAACTCTATGACTGTCCTAGCAAATGGCAGATGCAAACATTATGCAGAAGGAAAAGTGGGGATTAAAGAATGACAGTTGCTATAAAACAATCCATCAACAACAGTCTTAGCTATAGATATTGTTACAGTTTAGAGAATAAAACATGCAAGGATTCCGTTCTCACTCAGTTGTAGATGCCCTAGCCCTGAAGATCAAGATACACCATCTGGGAAGGAAATTTTCAAAGCCCTAAAAATGAAGCCTCAAACTGCAGTCTCATGCCAAACCAGCCCTGTGCTAGGGTTACTGTATGAGAACACTGGTCAGCAACAGCTTGGAAGAATAGTTACAGCCAAGGCAGGCGATGGAGCCTCAACATTTCTTTCATTTCAAATCCTAGCTCACATGCATAAATTCCGGGTTCTATTTCTCCTATCCTTCATTTTTTCCCCAAGGCAAAATTCTCTCTAAATAAATCGCAGCCATGAGTGCGAGTTTGGACGGTGAGATGGCTGCTTTTGGCGAAGCTGCTCCCTACCTTCGAAAATCGGAAAAGGAGCGGATTGAAGCCCAAAACAGGCCCTTCAATGCTAAATCATCAGTCTTTGTGGCGGAGCCCAAGGAATCCTATGTGAAGAGCATCATACAAAGCAAAGAAGGAGGGAAAGTAACTGTAAAGACAGAACGTGGAGCAGTAAGTAAAAACATAAGGAGAAAATACTCCCTGCTTTATTCCTCCACCTCCTCGCTTCAAGTTGAAGCCTTCGTTGCTCAGAATCTCTAAGCCTACTGCCAATACAGACACCCTTCTGGTCCATTAACAGACATCAGATTTGGAAGGTAGAAGAAATTCTCAGCAGTAACCTCATTTCTCCCTTTCCCAACTACCCAAAGGACTTTAAAGCCACTAGGCTTGGCCTCCAGCATTTCCCTTCAATTTCTCACTTCCCAGTCTAAATCCCCAAACTTGGGAGAAACAAAAACTAGCTTCTCCTATCAAAACAATTACTATCTACTTAGATAAACAATGTATTAATATCCCCATTACTGTCCCCCAAATTGAAGTTTCTTGTAATAAATGGCCAGGAAAATGAAAAATTAAACCCATTTAAGTAAAATGAAATAAACTGATAAATAAACCTGGGACAAGGAAATGTGGGAGGAAAAAAGTACTTTTTAAAGAGTAGTACGTATTCTAGCTCATCAGAGGAAACAGATTTTCTTAACCATCAAACGCTAAGATGAATGTATTTTCATGCCTTTATTTAAAAGACACCGAATAATATAATGGAAAGTGTCCACAACTGTAGTCTTATAATTAAAGCAGATAAACATAAATCCTACCTCCAACCATTAATACAAACTTGTCTCTTACTTTACTTGCCAGACTCTGTCAGAGAAGACCAAGTCTTCCCCATGAACCCTCCCAAATACGACAAGGTTGAGGACATGGTCGTGATGACCCACCTGCACGAGCCAGCAGTGCTGTACAACCTCAAAGAGCGTTACGCAGCCTGGATGATCTGTGCGAGCGCCCTTCAACCTCTCTTTATTCCACCTATCTCTCCAAGTAAAAACAAATCCCACACGTTGAATATTCTGATTTTCTCAGACCTGCTCGGGCCTCTTCTGTGTCACCGTCAACCCCTACAAGTGGCTGCCGGTGTACAACCCCGAGGTGGGGGCTGCCTACCGAGGCAAAAAGCGCCAGGAGGCCCCGCCCCGCATCTTCTCCGTCTCTGACAACGCCTATCAGTTCATGATGACTGGTGAGTGAGTGATGCATCTATTTACAGAAATGTGGAAATAGAATCTTTAACGAACAAACAGACTTTGGGCTTTGATTACAATAATACATTGCAGCCACATGGGGCTTCACTGCTTTCAAGAAACTTTCAGAGCTGTAATATCACATATTCTTCCCTGCAGCCATTCTATAGATGAGTAAAGTGAAGCTCACTGAATTCATTGACCTACCCAAGCTAACCCAGCTGGTAGCCAGAAACCTAGTTGAAATAATTAGTAGACCTCTGTAAACATATTTGTTGTTGCTTTCTCACATTTTTTACTTTCTGATTTGGACAGAAAAAAAGTTCAAGTAGATTTTTAAAAAATATCCACATCCACAGCAATCAAGGAAAATAGTTACCAGCCCTAGCGGGAAAGCTTTGTGAATTCTTTATCTTTAAAAGACACAGCTAATATCACTAGCCTTTGGGGTAGAACAGGAGTAAAGAAAGAGCTATGACTTTCCTCTCAAAGATTTTGAAGCATTTTCCTACAAGAATAGAAGAAAATAGAAATCCCTCTTTCTTTGAAAATACTTTTTTTTAAGATTTTTTTTTTTTGACGTGGACCATTTTTTTTTAAATCTTTATTGAATTTGTCACAATATTGCTTCTGTTTTCTGTTTTGGTTTTTTGGCTGCGAGGCACATGGGATCTTAGCTCCCTGACCAGGGATCAAATCTGCAACCCCTGCGTTGGAAGGCAAAGTCTTAACTACTGGACCACCAGGGAAGTCCCGAAAATATTTTTTAAAAATTATATCAAAGTCTGTTATTCCTGTCTTATCAAAGCATAAACAAATGGCTTTGATGCGAACTGTAGGCCCAAATACAGCATGGAAACCTTTTATCGGCACACACCAAATGTGTTGCCTTTGGAAATATTCTAAATTCCTGAGTTTCCTGTTCTTCCATGAGATATTAGAAACTGGAGAAGATTTTGTTCCTTTTTGTTTTTTTTATTTGATTGTTTGTTTTTTTGCACTGTTTTTAAATTGTCTTTTAAAGGAGAAGAGGGAAGAGAAAGGGATAAAATAGGAATCTTCCATTACAAATTGGCCAGCAGTTCTACAAGGATATCATGCCAGGAAACTGTTGTTTAGTTGTCAGCAGAAGCTAGCTACCTTCCAGAAATTATCCAAATGTGGGCTCATTCCAGAGGTTTTAACACTTAGCAGTTGCATTTACACTGCTCTGTACACCACCACCCCTACAGAGGTCCCCACTCCCCCAAGTTTTGGGGCTGCTCCAAATTCAAGATTAGTTATCTCCAAACATGATTTTTGTATAAAAACCACCCCAAACTGTGGCATTTGACGAGGTTAGAGACTAGAACATTGTTTTCTTATCTATGCTCCCACTAGATGTGATATGATCTTTCTTGTATTTTCTTCTATTGGAAAAAGAAATCAAGCTGAATATGTTCCAAAATCTGTCTCTACTTCCCTGAATAGAGCTTTGAAGTTCTCTAAAGTCTATATCCACATCTAAATGGCACCCAAATTAGCATCTATTTCTCTGAATAGATTTTTTTAGATTTGAGAATTCTCTAAAATCTGTGTCAGTATAGAATTAAAGATTTAACAAATCAGAAAATTGGTATATATCCAACATATCAGTCATATAACTAGTGACAATTTTTATTTTTATTACTTAAAAACGTGTATAAAATAAAAAGGAAAATAAAAGTAAATGAACACCAACATTTACAGTTCCAGATCCCTTCTTTTTTTAGTATTACCAGCTGTCAAATTCATATGAAAAACCAGGAGGAGGCCAGGTAGCAGAAAAATATATAAACTGGAAGTCAAATAGACCTAAACATCTTGATAAGCTATGTAACTATTGGAAAAGTCACTTATTTCTCTCTGGGTTTGTTTCTTCATCTGTTAAATGAAACTTCAGAATTGTAGGATTCTTACTGAAGTAGTTACAGATGAAATTATATGATGCCTGGAATTTTCTTTAAAATAACCAAGTGAGTTTAGGATGGGTGTACAGGTTATACAAAGTTGGCCAAATAATAACTGTTGAAACTGTATGATGGGTACATAGGAGCTCTTTATACATTATTGCCTCTACCTCTGTATACGTTTGAAACTTCCCATAGGTTTTAAAATTAATAATATTTTAAGAAGAAACAGATGATTCTTTGCCTCTCATTTTCATAAGTTTTACTCCAAGAGGCAAGTACTATCTGGGAGCTACACACAAAACCAAGATCACAGGCAACATCTTCAAAATGTTAAAAAGGATAAACTGATTAATCTTTACAGAGTCAATAATCTTTGTACTGAATGTGTACTATCTTTAAAAACTGATGGTCTTGATTTCTTTTTTACAGAACGTGAGAACCAGTCCATCCTGATCACGTATGTGATTTTTTTCTTCTTCTCTGGTTTGTGATGATCGTCTTAGATGTCGACAATGTGAGCTGTAGTTCTGATCTCTTCTCTGGTTTCTCTTTGACAGTGGAGAATCTGGGGCAGGAAAGACTGTGAACACGAAGCGTGTGATCCAGTACTTTGCAACAATTGCAGTTACTGGAGAGAAGAAGAAGGAGGAAACTGGCAAAATGCAAGTGCGTCTGACTGGCGTGTCAGAATCAAGACTGGCAGGGCGTGCAGGAAGCCCCAGATGTGAGGACTGTTCTTGCCTCTGCAGGGGACTCTGGAAGATCAAATCATCAGTGCCAACCCCCTGCTGGAGGCTTTTGGCAACGCCAAGACTGTGAGGAATGACAACTCCTCTCGCTTTGTGAGTCTCTGGGTCACAGAAGGGTGTTCTCAGGTATTAAATGCCCAAAAAGGCATGTCTGAGTTATTAACTCAACCTCTTGTTACTCGTGTGCTAACAGTTTTGTATATAACATCATCTTTTTCACTTGCAAGGGTAAATTCATCAGGATCCACTTCGGTACCACAGGGAAACTGGCTTCTGCTGATATTGAAACATGTGAGTAACAGGACCATTGAAAATCAAACAGAGAAACAAGTGATGTCATTTGCAGGGATATTTTGCAACACTTGTTGAGCACTGAGCCTGCTGGCGGTGTTGCCCGTGAGCTAATGCCAAACTTATCCATAATCGCTGCGTGCTCTATTTACCTCAGTCTCAGACTGATGGCTCTATAACACATTCTGCAATTCCTGCCTCAGAAGCAACTATGACATTTTCTCCAGGAAAAACAGTAGGACTATCTATGGACTCCTATGAGTTATCTATAGGCTTACAATACATTTCTGTGATTTGCTCTTTTTTTTTTTTTTTAATTAATTTATTTATTTATTTATGGCTGTGTTGGGTCTTCGTTTCCGTGCGACGGCTTTCTCTAGTTGCGGCAAGTGGGGGCCACTCTTCATCGCGGTGCGCGGGCCTCTCACTATCGCGGCCTCTCTTGTTGCGGAGCACAGGCTCCAGATGCGCAGGCTCAGTAATTGTGGCTCAAGGGCCTAGTTCCTCCGCGGCATGTGGGATCTTCCCAGACCAGGGCTCGAACCCGTGTCTCCTGCACTGGCGGGCGGATTCTTAACCACTGCACCACCAGGGAAGCCCCCTGTGATTTGCTCTTGATCTGAACTTTTTTTTTTTTTTTAAATAAATTTATTTATTTATTTTTGGCTGTGTTGGGCCTTCGTTTCTGTGCAAGGGCTTTCTCTAGTTGCGGCGAGCGGGGGCCACTCTTCATCGTGGTGCGCAGGCCTCTCACTGTCGCGGCCTCTCTTGTTGCGGAGCACAGGCTCCAGACGCGCAGGCTCAGTAGTTGTGGCTCACGGGCCCAGTTGCTCCACGGCATGTGGGATCTTCCCAGACCAGGGCTCGAACCCGTGTCCCCTGCATTGGCAGGCGGATTCTCAACCACTGCACCACCAGGGAAGCCCAATCTGAGCTTTGGTAGGTGTTTCCAAGGTAAGTCCCTCACCAAAGAATCTAAGGTGATCTGAGGAAGGAGGGGATATTAAGGATCAACTATAATACAGAGGTCGCAGGTCATCCATATGCAAAGTTGATTTTTACTAGAGCATGCATACTTCACTCTCTGCTCTTAGATGGTGAGAACCTTGGCTAATTGCCATACGTATTTGGAATTCTTACATGTAGTACCAACAGGATCCATCATCACGTTGAAATCTCAATGGAGCCGAACGTCATGTCCCCAATTTTAGCCAAAGACACTGCAGTTCATTTAATATCTCAGCAGCATTGATATTTTTTTCTAATTCAATGTCTATTTCCCTCTCTTTCCAGATCTTCTAGAAAAGTCTAGAGTTACTTTCTGGTTAAAGGCAGAAAGAAGCTACCATATTTTTTATCAGATCACTTCCAATAAGAAGGCAGATCTGATTGGTAAGGATGAACTTAAGTTCACAGACAAAAGTTAATATTTTTGTTAACAACTTCTAATGTAAAACATACACCCTGAATTCTATGTATCCAGAAATGCACCTGATCACCACCAACCCATATGACTATGCCTTCGTCAGTCAAGGGGAGATCACAGTCACTAGCATTGATGACCAAGAAGAGCTAATGGCCACTGATGTAAGACACACACTCACTTTTTAAAAATCCATTATGTATGGAAATGACAATAGCAACCACACTATAAGTGTGGTTACCTTAGAATATAGAGTAAATTCTCCAAAATATGTTAAGTCTCTTCTTCCTTAACTTTGTCCTGTCATTTCTCCTGGCAGAGTGCCATTGACATCCTGGGCTTTACTCCTGAGGAGAAAGTGTCCATCTACAAGCTCACAGGGGCTGTGATGCATTATGGAAACATGAAATTCAAGCAAAAGCAGCGTGAGGAGCAAGCGGAGCCAGATGGCACCGAAGGTACCAAATGAACCTCCATCTGGGTTTAAATTAGAGAATATGGCAAGAAAAAAAAAAGGTTATTCTAAACTCACATTTCCTTTGTAGCTGGACTTCTGAGGGGCAGGTACACATTTACACACACTGCATGCTTTCCTCACCCCCTTTCCCTCCTCACATCTCCATATCTCCATCTTTCTATGCAGCCCAAATGAACCCTAATAGCCACTTGCAAGGATACATCTAAAAAGCACAACCTGGGGCCAGATCATTAGAGAGGGAATGAGACAGAACCATGAGCTTGCTTTGCCTTAGCAATGGCGAGAAGGTATATAGGATAACTTGGCATATTGGTCTATTTCAGCACCAGCTGGGTAAACCTAGTGGAGGGATACAGGGTCTCGCCCAAACACAGAGCTGGGGTTGCAGGACATCTGTGCACATGTGTGTGTGTGTTGTCTACATTTAACCTTCAGACAATCTAGGTAACAAGTAAGATAAAAAAGAAACTGAGAAAGAAAAATCATATACTCTATGTATGGAAAGAACATGGAACTTACAGGATCTACCACGGAAGCTAAAGTTATCTGCTCCTTTAAGCCTTTCCTGACCACCCTGGCTCGACATTCTCTCTCCCTCATTTACATCATAGTCACTGACAAAATTTTTGAAGGGGACTCTGTAGGAATCATGCACTAAAATTTAATCCTCACATTTTCAGATAAAGAAACTAATTCGTTGAGGTTAAATTGGGAGGAGCTAAATTGAGATAAGGTGTATTTATCTTACCTTCCACCCCCACCTACTGTGTCTTAAGAGCAGGGACTCTGGCTTTTGTGTTACATAAATTATTTCCATAAACACTGGACATATTTTTATTGTTGTTAAATTTCTCAGGAGTTGCTTGCAACAAATCACCAAAGGCCAGTGTAACTGACTGACCATTTATTAGCAAGTACATGCTCTAATATACAGAGAGACTCACCTGATCTTCTGTAGAATTATTTAAAGCTTTTTATTTATATAATAACGAAAATGGATGGAGGAAAATGGAAAGACTACCTTGAAGAAGTATCTGCTGTTAAACAACATTCCTTGAATTGTGTCTCTGCAGTTGCTGACAAAGCTGCCTATCTCCAGGGTCTGAACTCTGCTGATCTACTCAAAGCCCTTTGCTATCCCAGGGTCAAGGTCGGCAATGAATACGTCACCAAAGGCCAGACTGTGCAGCAGGTAAGCGCACAACCTCAATGAATCACACACATCCCAGGCCTTTCATGGTGCCAACAAACATTACTCTGTCTATGAAGGTGTACAATGCAGTGGGCGCTCTGGCCAAAGCCATCTACGAGAAGATGTTCCTGTGGATGGTCACTCGCATCAACCAGCAGCTGGACACCAAGCAGCCCAGGCAGTTTTTCATCGGGGTCTTGGACATTGCTGGCTTTGAGATCTTTGATGTGAGTTTATCTTCATATTAATAAAAAGTGGGAGAAAGGCAATTTGGGTTTTGATATACTGAGTATTATTATTCATTTACACTTGTAGTGTCTACATTGCTCTCTCCAGCATGGCACCTAGAACGAAACAGCTAGGAGGTAACTGGATAATAACAGAAGTAATAATAATAGCTAACATTTATCACGAAGCCTGTATTTCTGGCTTCTCTACTAAGCACTTCAAAATCTTACCTCATTTAATCTTCACAACAACCCATGAAGGAGTAACTAATATTACTTCTAATTACATGTGGAGAAACAGATGCAAGAAAATCAAAACACTTGCTAAAGATCCTCCAGCCATATAAGGCAAAGCCACGACAGGAACCTGGCTATGTAACGTTTGGTCCATACACAAGGTACCTCCCATGGAGGAGAAACGGCCTAGAGGTAGAAGCGTAGTGACAGTTCATAGTCTTCCCTCTTCCAGATTCATCTGACACACACCATTTCCCCTCTGGGGCATCAGCTTTTTCATCTATAAAATGAAGGTGTCAATTATTATAAAGACTCCATCAGATCTTCAATTTCTATACCACATCAGGTCCCCACTTTCACAGACCTGACAATGAGGATTTACCAAATGTTTGATATGAATAGAAGAGCAATTAGCCTATTAATTTCACTCTGCACATCAACTAAAGGTCTTAAGAAAAGCTTTCCTTAATAAGGTGACGCCAAAAGTGAAAATGTGACCTTTATCTTGAATGGGGGGGGGGGTAAAAGAAGTGAGGCTTTGTAATGAATTACTTTCACCCTTAAATCTGAACCATAACTCATAGGATCATGGTTATAATTTTAATGCACATTTTTGCCCATGCAATCTTCAGAGGTGGAAAGAGGTAGATTCTACCAGAACTCTTGCTGTGTGATTGACAGCTGTGCCTTTAAATAATGCTCAGAAATCATGAAAAGGGTTCATGTCAAAAATGATTATTTTTTCCCTGGGATTTCTGAAGAGACAACAATCAGTTTAAACTTTATTTCTTTATTGTATTCCACATATTTTCAATAAAAGATTTTTCAGTAATGAATTCTACTGCTATAAAAATCCACTTAATGTTGGAAATTTGGTTTTGTGCAGTTCAACACCCTGGAGCAGCTGTGCATCAACTTCACCAACGAGAAACTGCAACAGTGTTTCAACCACCACATGTTTGTGCTGGAGCAGGAGGAGTACAAGAAGGAGGGCATCGAGTGGGAGTTCATCGACTTCGGGATGGACCTGGCCGCCTGCATTGAGCTCATCGAGAAGGTCTGTTTGACTTCTAAAGGAAACCCGAACTGAAAGGATAACTTTCCCAAGTGCCTTAAGCAACTCCAGAATGTATTACTGTAATCTTAAATAGACTGATATCAGAACAAGTTAGAAAATTACTTTAGAAATGACTTTCTCTTTTCAACTTTTACGTAAGAAGAATCAGAGAGTGTTTAGCTTCATTTTGTCGTAACAAGTTCTGTTCTAACACTGACTCAGATCTAAGTTTAAAGCAGCATCTCTATTGAGATGGTCTGCTTCACTAGAAGAACTACCTCATTTGTTCTAAATCTATCTCCACTATGATCCAAGATGTCAACAATAGAAATAACTATTTTCTAAATCAAAATTAATGCACAGGTCACACAGCTAGGGCTTATATCAAAGGTAACCTGTTTGGAAGTCAAGAGTCAAATTGCTATGCTTCTTCATAATCTATCTTTAAGGGATTAAATGCACAAAATGTCTTAAATAAGGTTTGCATTATTTATACCGTTAAGTTATTGCATATAAAGTAAACATCATTCTAAGTCAGTAAGTCCTTTTCATAGAAAAATGAAACTCTGACAATAGATTAATTCACCAAACAGGGGAAAATGTGGTAATCACATAATCACAGAACATTTTAATAAGTCGCCCCCACTTATGCAGTGCTGACATTTGGAGTTTATATCCAGCTATTCTTTTAATTGAAAATAATGCTATGGATTGAATGTGAGAAAGAATGGTGGAAAAGTCATTCTAGTGATAACAAAAGGACCTCTTTGAGCTATGACCCTGGTTTACTTTATAAATATATTTAATTAGGAGTGCTCATAATTCAATCAAACGACAGCCACTATGTCTATATCTTTTGAGACCAGATAGGTTGACACCAATGTCTACTTTTCTGAATTCAGCCACTGGGTATCTTCTCCATCCTGGAAGAGGAGTGCATGTTCCCCAAGGCCACAGACACCTCCTTCAAGAACAAGCTGTATGACCAGCACCTGGGCAAGTGTGCCAACTTCCAGAAGCCCAAAGTGGTCAAGGGCAGGGCCGAGGCCCACTTCTCACTGGTTCACTACGCGGGCACCGTGGATTACAACATCGCCGGCTGGCTGGACAAGAACAAGGACCCCCTGAACGGCAGTGTGGTTGGGCTGTACCAGACGTCTGCAGTGAAGACTCTGGCCAGTCTCTTTTCCACATATGCTAGTGCTGAAGCTGGTACTTTCTGTGCCCCTGATCTAAATTAACCTCTCCCCACAGAACGTTCACATACCATTCCAGCCTCTGGGACTCTACTTTCGTTGATGGGTTTTCTTTTTATCTTAGACAGCGGCGCAAAGAAAGGTGCTAAGAAGAAGGGCTCTTCTTTCCAGACTGTGTTAGCCCTTTTCAGGGTGAAGTACAAATTTCATTCGAAAAATCTGTTCAGTTTCTATGACTTATCATAATTAGGATAAGAATAAAGGATTTAGAATAAATTAGGAGGGAATGGAATGTTAACAGGAATTACTTCAAATATTCCTTCTTGTCAGGGTACAGCCAAAGCAATACTCCTCCTGTAGGGCTGAATGTTTTACCTCTTATTCCTTATTATGCTCATCTAATGTATTCAGGAATTCCAAAATGCCCTTCGAAGCTTTCTCGCTATATAATAAGGCCGATTTTTAAGGAAGCACAGCTGAACTTCAAAGGTCTCCCTGTGGAAAGCCGTATCTTTATTCCACTAATGTTGCCCTTTGAGAATGTTCCTGAGTTCCCCTTTGAGAATTGAGCCTGAGACACACCCTTTAGGACATCCTTCCACCAAATCACATCTTTGTCCTCTGAGGTGGATTTAATTTTTTGTAATAGCTGAAAATTATCTAAAGCCAAACCTAGTGATTTAGATTGATGATTAAGATAGAAAAATCTCTCTTAAGAATAACAGTAATAATAACATTACTACAAATAATGTGATTCTCTTAGATGGCTTAAAAACTGGCTCTTCTAAAGGGGAACATATGGAGCATCTGGTCTAATGGTTGCTTTGTCAGGATTTCTATGGCTAAGTCTCGTTCTTTTTAAAACTAAAATGCAGATACTATGTATGACCTAAACAAGAAAACAGCCCTGTTCTTTTTTTCTCACTACCAATTTGCATTATTTCACCAAATATGCCCTTGTTTCATCAACTTATCCTTGTACATAATTGCAAGATTAGAAACTCACATTACTCACTTTATTTCCTAATAGTTAACTGAGATATGAAAAATAAAACACCTCTGCCTTCTCAACGAATATACCTAAGAAATACTGAGAAATAGCTACTTGCTAATTTTCTGTGGTGGAGTAAAACACCACTGTCTGTCATAATCAGTTACTCTATTTCTGGAATAACTCCCCCCATATGCTTCAGACTGTGATCATTCTCAGGTACCCAAGATCCACTCACACAAGGTCATGTAGTCTTATGATTTTAGACTCTTTCAAAAACAAAAACCAAAAAACAAGAGGTTACAGGTCCCAGGGAATAATACACTCAAGGAAGGAATGGCAAACATTGGACAGTGGCTAACCTAGGTTACCACTGTAAACTACTACTGTGAAACATATTAGCGCAGAGAGAGATGAAAGAGGCCTTAGAGGTAATCTCAACTATTTTCAGATGAGGCCCAGAAAGAGAAAAGGGATTTTATAGAGTCAAGGAGCTCATTAGTGGCAAAGCGAGACTGTAGTCTTTTGTCTTCTGATTCCCGGTCAAGAATACTTGCTGTGTGTCAAGGCTACTGAATTTGCAGTTTGTTTACAGGATAGATCCTAGGTGTCATAAATGAATACCAGGGAGAGCTGCATTTCTTCCCAGCACTTTAGCCTTTCAGTTATTTGGCAGGCTAGAACTCTTGAGACCTTTAAAACACAGAGCAACTGAAGCCTCATAGACTTTTACCTAATATAGTTAAGAAAGTGCCTAGGTTCCTTCCATATAATTACCAAAAAAGGAAATCTGAAATAGAACTTTCTCATCAAGTCCCTTCTACCTGGTTTTCTAGGAATATTTAAATAAACTGATGACCAATCTGAGGAGCACACACCCTCACTTCGTACGGTGTATCATTCCCAACGAAACCAAACTCCTGGTAAGATCTAAGATCATGAAATAATCAAACAGGCACAAGTTTGAAAATTCAGTGCCCAGTAGTAAGTACTCTGATTTATTTTTAGGCGCCATGGAGCATGATCTTGTCCTGCACCAGCTGAGGTGCAACGGTGTGCTGGAGGCCATCCGCATCGGCAGGAAGGGGTTCCCAAGCCGAATCTTATATGGGGATTTTAAACAAAGGCCAGTCTCCCTCTGTCATATTTCACTGAATGCTGTGACTAATTAATCATTTTCACTGTTGTCCTCTGTTCATTGTTTTTATGTATCCTGCTTCATCAATACTACGAAATTAAGTCAAATAATATAGTCTTGTGGTGCAAGAACAGAATACAGGCTAGAGAAGGTGGCATTTCTTAAAAATAGGACGGAAGCATGCATTAGCTTGTGGAAAAATCATATTGTTTCACTACCTGAACCTAAAAGGACAGCTGGATTTTCTACTTTTGCTTTTTCTCTTTTTACTGACGTTTTTTGGTGTCGTTTGGTTTTCATATATGATCACACCTTCCTAATCATTCTTCTTTTCTTCGACTGAACAGATACAGAGCTTTAAATGCAAGTGCTATTCCAGATGGACAGTTCATTGACAGCAAGCAGGCTTCTGAGAAACTTCTTGCCTCTACTGATATTGATCACACCCAGTACAAATTTGGACGTACAGAGGTATGGCTATTACTTACACCTGATCCAAGTCCTCTGCCATGGCTGGATCTCCTGTAGTCTGGGGATGATTTGGAACTCTCCCTCTCTCCAGGTTTTCTTCAAAGCTGGCCTGCTGGGTCTTCTGGAAGAAATGAGAGATGAAAAGTTGGTCCAGATTATAACAAGAACTCAAGCCATCTGTAGGGGATTCCTAATGAGGGTAGAATATCAGAAGATGTTGCAAAGGAGGTAACCATGCAGAGGATAAGGACTGTAAGGTCTCTTAGAGACTTTACATCGGTCTTCCTTACTCAGTAACTCTTTCATTTTGTGGTTAACATGCACTTCTCACCCAGTTCGGAACTCACTCTTACAACACATCAGCCTCTGCTTAACCCCTCACACTGGGATTCCCTTCAAAACTTCTCTCCTCCCTCAGTTTCTCTCATCTCACATACAGCAGCAGGAATCATTTGCAGTAAGCACTATTTTCATCATGCCGTATCTGTTTGCGGTTCCCCACGGTCTCCCACATCAAATCCAAGTTGCCTGTGTGTCTGTCAAGGCCACTCTCTATTCCCTACCTCATCTATCATCTCCCACCACACAGCCTTTTCCAGCCAGGCTAAACAATTTGCTTATCTCCTTCTCTCCTGTTTGTACAAGCCCTCCCCTCTCAGCCTAATTTATCTCTTTACCAATTCAAGACTTCCATTTCCGCTTCCTCTAATTAACCTCATCCAACCCATCCACCCAGCACTACTGCATTCCCTGTCCTTACACACACGTTTTGCATTCATTTTGCTCATCTGTACTTATTTACTTCTGTGGTATAAGTGTTCCCAAGTCTTTTCCATGTGTCAACATTATGGTTTATGTCATGATATCTGCCTTCTCAGAGATATGGTTCTTATAAATTGGACCTACAGAAATAGAATCTCCATTTTAACAAGCTTGAAGAGGCACACACATTGTTATAAGGCAGGTAAACCTTGCCAGTCTATTGCTACAGTGTGCAGGAATATCTTTTATTACTATTTTAAAATGTTATTTAAATAAAACAAATTTTGTAGCTAAATGCTCTTCAGACATTAACAATCTAACTGAGCAGGTAAGAAGTAGGCATTTGAAAGGACTTGAGAAAAGCCAGTCTATTATGTGAAGAAACTAACAAAAGTTGTTTATGGAGTAGATAATTCGGCAGCAATTAAAATAAGAGGAGAGGTTTCAAGGAAAACAGGATAAACCATAAGCTCAATTTAGGTGGGCAATTAGGAAAGCAAGCCATGCCCTTTCACAGGTCACGTCAGTGTGCCGAAGGCCAAGCAGCACAATTAACTTACACCTGCCACAGCCACTCCCAAGTCACTAATATTGTGATTTCTCAAATGTTCTTAAAATGGTACGTGTTGCTCATATATACAAAGTATTCTTCCTCTAAAGTCAGCTTCTTTGCTAATGTGACAGGGACTTGAGAACACACAATCGTTCAGTATGAGCAGTGCACATTAGCAAAGTGGTCATACTGAGGACCGCTCTGAGTGTGAGGGCGTGTGTGTGTGTGTGTCCTGCATATAAAATATACAGAATTTGCCACATCATTTACATGTGGGGGGGGGTCATTAAAAGGGGAGTTTGTATGTAAAAAAATTAATACTAACAATAACATTGTCTCTAATGGATCAATCTACACTGATACTTTTCGGTCATTTCAGAGAAGTCCTTTTCTGCATCCAGTATAATGTACGTGCCTTCATGAACGTCAAGCACTGGCCCTGGATGAAACTCTTCTTCAAGATCAAGCCTCTGCTGAAGAGTGCGAAGACAGAGAAGGAGATGGCCACCATGAAGGAAGAGTTCCAGAAAACCAAAGAAGAACTTGCCAAGTCAGAGGCAAAAAGAAAGGAACTGGAGGAAAAAATGGTGACTCTCTTGAAAGAGAAAAATGAGCTGCAGCTCCAGGTTCAATCTGTGAGTACTCTGTGTGCTGAATGCACCATGTCATGGAAGCTTTTCTGGAATTCACATGCACTCTGGATTTACAAATGGCCTTTTCTTGAAAAAGAAAATTTCTAGTTGCTTTTTTCAGTATTTCACTTAACTTTCAATATTCCTGTGAAGAAGTAAGGCACCAACTACTTCCAAATTGCAAATGGAAAATGGGAGATTGAAGAATTTATTTAACAATATCACAAATTCAATAGGCATGAAGGAAGCAGTTTAAAGGCAAGCCCCCAAATCTCAGTCATTTTACTCATCTGCCTTGCCTGCTTCATCCCAGTCTTAAGAGCCCTGTTTCCTGAATACAAGTGTATGAGATTGTACTTAAACTCATAAAAGACAGTTATTCTTATTTCTCTCTGTATCTCTTTTCCTCAATCCCCAGGATTTAGCTCAATAAATTCATTTGCAGTTACTTAAACTGAACTACCACGGTGGAAGACAGAGCTAGTGACCGCTGTGATTCTTCCTTTGATACTGATCCTGAGTTCTCAAGGCCTCTGTTTATTGGTTAAAGAAGAAGTTGTAATCAGAGTGGGGGTAGGCTTGGCATCAGCACTCTGGCCAAATACAACCTCCCATTTTCTTGGTCCAACAAGCCCAACAATGTCATGAAGAAATCTGTAAAAAAAAAAGGATAGTTTTCTTAAAATGTTTAAGCTATTTTCAACTTTTCCTTCTGACAAGTTCACTTATATGAAGGTTACATTTTCCCAATCACAGCCTCTTCATCTTAACCTCTATTCATAGGTATTATCATTAGTCAGTGAGTAAATATATACTGAGTGTATGACTATTAAAAATAAAAGCGGGGCTTCCCTGGTGGTGCAGTGGTTGAGAATCCGCCTGCCAATGCAGGGGACACGGGTTCGAGCCGGGGTCTGGGAAGATCCCACATGCCGCGGAGCAACTGGGCCCGTGAGCCACAATTACTGAGCCTGCGCGTCTGGAGCCTGTGCTCCGCAACAAGAGAGGCCGCGATAGTGAGAGGCCCGTGCACCGCGATGAAGAGTGGCCCCCGCTTGCCGCAACTAGAGAAAGTCCTCGCACAGAAACGAAGACCCAACACAGCCATAAAAATAAATTAAAATTTAAAAAAAAATAAATAAATAAAATAAAAAAATAAAAGCAAAGGAACCCTGGAAGGCCTCATTATCAAAAGTTTTAACATTTTAAAAACTTAAGATATAAACAAACACTGAGAAGTTAAAGAAATTCCCCAGCCCAGAGTAATAAGGTCGTGGCTGAACTGATTTTTATGAGTCCTTTAATCATTTATAAAAACCTCATTGAGTTATGTAGTTTCTCAAAATTACAAGTTCTTATATAGTCTAATATTCATTTTGAGACTAATAGGTAATTCTTAAAATGGAAATGGAAACCTTGGACAATTATACAGCACTGTTATGGTCTATCAGGGAGGTTTTGAGTACATGAAAAATGCTTCATGGAAATGTATTTATAGGCATAATCTTACGTAGTTTTCCTTTTTAAAATTCAATGTAGCGACTAGTTGTTTGAGGCAAGTAGGGAATGATCAAAACTAACCAATTTGACTAAGTCAAAATTCTTTGAATATTATAGTTGAAATGCTCTTAGCAATCATTTATTCCAATCCTCTTAATTACATGAGATAATTGAGGGTAAGAGGAGTAAATCAATTTGCACAAGGTCATACATATGGAGGCAAATTTGGGACAAGAACCCAGGCTTCCTTTGGTCCTTCCACTCTTCTACACAATACTTTTTAAAATAGTCAATTGCTTCAATCCAGTCATTTTTCAGCCTAATTTGCTTCTAAATCTATAGTGCCATATCTAATTAGCTACATTTCTCCAGACAATGGAATGATGTTCAATTAATTTATATTCATACTGAAAAATTCATTAGCATTCAGTAAACACTACAACTTTGTGCAAAGAACAAGTTCAAAATAAGTAACAATTCTCTAAACAGCTCAGCAAATCTCTCCACAGGAAGCTGATGCCTTGGGCTGATGCAGAGGAGAGGTGTGAGCAACTGATTAAAAACAA
Organism: Balaenoptera physalus; assembly: GCF_965194825.1. Classification (NCBI taxonomy): domain Eukaryota; kingdom Metazoa; phylum Chordata; class Mammalia; order Artiodactyla; family Balaenopteridae; genus Balaenoptera; species Balaenoptera physalus. The sequence continues at coordinate 63,192 of NW_028125473.1, read as the reverse complement.
AATCCAGCTGGTGGCAAAGATCAAGGAAGTGACTGAGAGAGCTGAGGATGAGGAAGAGATAGATCAATGCTGAGCTGACGGCCAAGAAGAGGAAATTGGAGGACGAATGTTCAGAACTGAAGAAAGACATAGATGACCTTGAGCTGACACTGGCCAAGGTTGAGAAGGAGAAACATGCCACAGAGAACAAGGTATGAAATATATTTGTATACAGCATATAGAGACTCTGCCATCTAACTAAGCTGCTTTAGAGCAGAGATAATCTCTTCCTTAACCTTTCTAGGTGAAAAACCTCACAGAAGAGATGGCAGGCCTGGACGAAGTCATAGCTAAGCTGACCAAGGAGAAGAAGGCCCTCCAGGAGGCCCATCAGCGGACCCTGGATGACCTGCAGGCAGAAGAGGACAAAGTGAACACCCTGAACAAAGCTAAAGCCAAGCTAGAGCAGCAAGTGGATGATGTGTGTTTTTAATACCCATTTGAAAGTTTTTTTTAATATACTTTCAATTTTTAACAAAGTTTATTTTCTCATTAGCTTGAAGGGTCTCTAGAACAAGAAAAGAAACTTCGAACGGATCTAGAAAGAGCCAAGAGGGAAGTGGAGGGTGACCTAAAATTGGCCCAAGAATCCATAGTAGATATAGAAAATGACAAACAGCAACTTGATGAGAAACTTAAAAAGTAGGAACTCCAGAAAAAAGATTCTATGCAACATCATCTTTCAATTCGTATGGGTACTAATACGCCTTGTTCTTCTGTCTAAAGGAAAGAATTTGAAATCAGCAATCTGCTAAGCAAAATTGAAGATGAGCAGGCAGTAGAAATTCAACTACAGAAGAAAATCAAAGAGTTGCAGGTGAGTCATCTCACCTCCATTTGTTTCTGCACCCAAAAAAACTGAAATTGAGATGAGTTCATGTTAATGTGCTGTGTCACTGCCAGGCCCGCATCGAGGAGCTGGAGGAGGAGATCGAGTCGGAGCGGGCCTCCCGCGCCAAAGCAGAGAAGCAGCGCTCGGACCTCTCCCGGGAGCTGGAGGAGATCAGCGAGCGGCTGGAAGAGGCCGGTGGGGCCACTTCGGCCCAGACTGAGATGAACAAGAAGCGGGAGCCGAGCTCCAGAAAATGCGCAGGGACCTGGAGGAGGCCGCCCTGCAGCACGAGGCCACGGCGGCCACGCTGAGGAAGAAGCACGCGGACAGTGTGGCCAAGCTGGGGGAGCAGATTGACAACCTGCAGAGGGTCAAGCAGAAGCTGGAGAAGGAGAAGAGTGAGCTGAAGATGGAGACTGACGACCTTAGCAGTAATTCAGAGACCATTTCCAAAGCCAAGGTACCCAATACTGTCTTTAAATGAGCAGAGTTAATAACCTGCAAGAACCCTCATTGTTCTCTGGCATTAAACACTGGTTTGTAGGCAGTTTATAGCACTGATCTAAAATTTTGTATTCTAATCTATTCCATTTTATTTCATTTTTTTAAAATACTGGATATAATTTGTTAAGATTATTTCCAAATCTACTTTAAGTATCAGTGTCAAGTATCACTGGGATAAATGAATGAGTTCCAACAATGAGCACTTTAGGGAGATTATGCACCCGTCATACTTGAATCCTAGCATGTTCCATAGAGTTGGTGCCATAAGTTTCTACTCACACTTGACATAAATTTATTCACTCTAAAAATATTTTAAGAATCCAGTGGTAACTTTTTTTTTTTTTTTCACTGTATTCAATGTCTCATCTTTCACGGGTACATGTGCTGTAGGGAAACCTTGAAAAGATGTGCCACGCTCTAGAAGATCAAGTGAGTGAACTTAAGACAAAGGAGGAAGAGCAGCAGCGGCTGATCAATGACCTGACGGCTCAGAGAGCACGCCTGCAGACGGAAGCGGGTAGAGATTTCCCTCAGTCCCGCAATTATGTACTAGACAAAAGCAATCCCAGGGGTTCTGAATTAACAGCAATACTCCCATATTAGAGGGGAATAATCAACTATAGGAATTTGCTGAGCGGGTTAGAAGAAATAAAAAAAAGCAAGAAAGAATCAGCAGACTAGTTTATTTGTTACACTACAATAGCAATGCTGCTTTTTAATCTAGCCAATTCTGTAACAATATTTATAATTAGATAAAGTATATATTTGTCATATACATATAATTATATATACAAACTTTAGGCTTGTTTGTTTATGCCATGAACAAATTCCTTTACTTCGGTAATTCTTAGGTGAATATTCCCGACAATTGGATGAGAAAGATGCTTTGGTCTCTCAGCTTTCAAGGACCAAACAAGCATCTACGCAGCAGACTGAGGAGCTGAAATGTCAGCTAGAGGAAGAAACTAAAGTAAGTTTTACCAAAAGTATTCTCGACTGATCAAATCTAAACATATTCAGTTAGGTTCTCCTTTAAGTGTATAAATTAAATATCACTGAAGAAATGAATTTAAGTCACTGAACTCATACTTCCACAGGCCAAGAACGCCCTGGCCCACGCCCTGCAGTCCTCCCGCCACGACTGTGACCTGCTGCGGGGACAGTATGAGGAGGAGCAGGAAGCCAAGGCCGAGCTGCAGAGGGTGCTGTCCAAGGCCAACAGCGAGGTGGCCCAGTGGAGAACCAAATACGAGACGGACGCCATCCAGCGCACAGAGGAGCTGGAGGAGGCCAAGTGTGTACTGTGAACTCTAGAGGAGGGACATGACATGGTTTCCCAGCTGCCCAACTCAGCAACTCCCAGAAACAGCTGTGATGATGATGATAACATAACAAAAGCAGAAGCTACCCTAAGTGCCATACTGTGTCAAATACTATCCTATTATTAACTCATTTAGTTTTCATAGCAACATTACATTGTATTATTATTCGTATCCCTGTTTTACAGATGAGGAAATTGAGACTGTGAGAGGTTAACCAACTAACACAAGAGCATATGATTAATAAATAGTACAGCTGGGATTAGAACCAGACATTCTGATTCCAGAGACCACCTTCTTAAGTATTGTAGTACAAAGACAGATCTCTTAAAACTCATGTTGGAGGCCATCTGAACTGTGCATAATGTTCAGGGTTAGTCTGAATAAAGTAAAGCCTTAGTCTGGGTACAGACCAAAGGAGACCTTCAGGTAGATCTTCTAGAGCATTACGGCTAAAGGTTTTTGTGTACCTTAGGCATGTATAGTTGGCACACAATTGGGAGTAAAGCAAGAATGTAGACAATTCAGAAGGAATAAAAAGAAAAACCTGCCTTTGCTTAGACTACATGAATTATCCTGATTTATTTATCCATTCCTCTCTCAGGTGAGACTGACCAAATATATATTATTAGAAGAAACTGGCTATTTTTCTCTAGGAAGAAAAGTATATAAAATAAAATGTAAAGTCTGAGAAAGCAAAAGAATATGCCCAGTATATCTGTGACCAATAAAATATCTAGTTAGTCTCAAATCCTTTTTGGAATGAGATGAGATATAAATCAATCAATAGAACTGCTCTGGCTAATCATTCTCCATACCATACTCAATCAGAAGCCCTGAAAATCCTGAAATCATATGCTGTAAGATACATACAATGTCAGCTCCAACAATGGCCTCTAACAATTCAAAAACAAAAAGGACTTGAGTCCAGTTGTTCACCACTTTGGACCTTTTCACAGTTTAATCCATCTGGAAAGCAGTTCTGGCTACCACAGTTTTGAAAACCATGCTACTTGACATTGTAGAAAAAGGACTATGAAAGGGGGTTGAGGAGTTTAGCACTTGCCCCTGTTCCTGACCTCTCTCCTTAACTGCCTGGCTAACTTTTCAGGAAGAAACTGGCCCAGCGTCTGCAGGAAGCCGAGGAACACGTAGAAGCCGTGAACGCCAAATGCGCTTCCCTTGAGAAGACCAAGCAGCGGCTCCAGAATGAAGTGGAGGACCTCATGCTTAATGTGGAGCGGTCTAATGCTGCCTGCGCGGCTCTCGATAAGAAGCAAAGGAACTTTGACAAGGTGGCCCAACCTGCTCAAACTCCACCGATGTTTTACTTAGTCTCCCTTTCTCCTTCCATTAGCTGACAGTTTACCGCTTTTCAGGTCCTATCAGAATGGAAACAGAAGTATGAGGAAACCCAGGCTGAACTTGAGGCCTCCCAGAGGGAGTCCTGTTCTCTCAGTACTGAGCTGTTCAAGGTCAAGAATGCCTACGAGGAATCCCTGGAACAACTTGAAATGCTAAAGAGAGAAAATAAGAACTTGCAGCATGAGTGCTCTTGAACTTCCCTACCCTATATGGCCCTGGAAAGACCTTTCCATGTTATATCAGTCTGACCACTTCTCCCTTCTGTTCACCCACAGAGGAGATTTCGGACCTCACTGGGCAGATTGCTGAGGGAGGGAAGCAAATCCATGAACTGGAGAAAATAAAGAAGCAAGTGGAACAAGAGAAATGTGAAATTCAGGCTGCCTTAGAGGAAGCAGAGGTATGTATATTGATGTTGTGGGGGGAAAATCAAAGATAAACATTGGTGGAAACACCACTGTTTTCATTGGGCAATGGTACTATGAGATGGATCCATTATTACAGAGCAGGTGAGAATCTGAACTCATATAACCTTTATGAAGGGCAATTTGGCAATAGTTATCAAAAGTCTTAAAAATGTAATAATATGACCTATCAGTTCTATTTCTAAGAATCTATCCCAAGAAAATTATCCTAAATGTAGGCAAAGCTTACACACAAGATGTCCAATCCAAAAACAAGGTAAAGCAAACTATAGAACATCCATATGATGCAATTTTCTACAGCCATTAAATGTAGTTAATATGGGGAAATATTTATGGTAGAGGATAATTTTTAAAGCAAGACACACATTTGCATATATAATAGAACTTTATCATGTATAAATATATATAAATAGGAAAAAAACTAGAAAAAAATGTACCACATTAAAATTGTGCCTCTAAGTGGAGGCAAAATAAGAAGGTTTTGTTTTTATAAATTACCCCACATTCCACAATGGACACATATTTTGTAATCAAAAATATGGATATGTTTTAAAACTGAGAATTTCTACAACAGGAATCACATGAACATTTTAATTTATAGAACGGGAGAGAATTCCTGTTTACTACACATAAGTTTAATCATATAATTTTTGTTACTACTCATATGAATAATATTTGTATAGCACTTTATACTTTACAAAGCACCCTTATTACAGAGTTGCCCAATAAAGTCTATGACTGAATAAATTAAAGGATGATTTACCTAGTAGGGTCCTAGAGCTGTTTTATTATACTTTGTAATATTAGACAAACTGATATTAATAAGAGTTTGGCTCACAAGGGAATACCCTCCAAATATTCATTTTCCATTATTAATTGATTATTAATTAATTGATCACTGTTTTGTTAAGGCACCTCTTGAACATGAAGAGGGAAAGATCCTGCGTATCCAGCTGGAGTTGAACCAAGTCAAGTCTGAAGTTGATAAGAAAATTGCTGAAAAAGATGAGGAAATTGACCAGCTGAAGAGGAACCACATTAGAGTCGTGGAGACCATGCAGAGCACACTGGGTGCTGAGATCAGGAGCAGGAATGATGCCCTGAGAGTCAAGAAGAAGATGGAAGGAGATCTGAATGAAATGGAAATCCAGCTGAACCACGCCAACCGCTTGGCAGCAGAGAGCTTGAGGAACTACAGGAACACCCAAGGGATCCTGAAGGTAGATGGGTCCACATTAACAGCCCAGACAAGTCAGGGAAGTGACCCGTCTCCCATTCATCACAACACCTTCTTGTTACACCATCCTTTTTTTTTTTCTTTTAACAAATTATACAGTTCATAGTATGGAGGTAGCTAAAAATAAATACACATAGAATATATATTTATTTATTTTTGGCTGCATTGGGTCTTTGTTGCTGCACGCAGGCTTTCTCTAGTTGCGTCGAGCAGGGTCTACTCTTCGTTGCGGTGTGTGGGCTTCTCATTGCGGTGGCTTCTCTTGTCGCGGAGCATGGGCTCTAGAGCGCAGGCTCAGTAGTTGTGGCACACGGGTTTAGTTGCTCCGTGGCATGTGGGATCTTCCCGGACCAGGGCTCGAACCCATGTGTCCTGCATTGGTAGGCAGATTCTTAACCACCGCACCACCAGGGAAGTCCGAATATATTATTTTTAAAGAAACGTTCTATAAAAGAACAAACAGAAGCCCAGAGATAAGCTATGATATGAGAGAAATTAAAAGACTTTGGCACCAATAGGCCTGAGGTCAAGTCTTAGTTTTGTCACTTACTAGCTGCCTGATTTTAGGCAAGTTATTATAACCTCTCAGAACCTCTGTTTCTTCTACTAATTAAGAATGAAACTACCCACCTCATAGGGTTACTTGTGAGGATGAAGTGAGAAGACAGATGTCAAGTGCTGGGTACAGCATATGGAAAATGCTCCATAAATTATAGATACTGGTGACTCACACATGAAAAATAACAAGTTGATGGAATAAAACACAACAAGAATCAGTCTCCTGATAATCCTCTCTCACCTAAGCAGGTGACATCCCCATTTTCATGCTCCTTCAAATGACAGGCCTGTCATTTCCCGTTCCTGGCACCAACCCATTCTTCCAGTTCATCTCCTGGGATGTTCACATCCTCTTCAGAGTGTCTAAGCCTTTTTATTAACTTAACAGGATACCCAGCTCCACGTGGATGATGCTCTCCGGGGCCAAGAGGACCTGAAGGAGCAGCTGGCGATCGTGGAGCGCAGAGCCAACCTGCTGCAGGCCGAGATCGAGGAGCTGCCGGCCACCCTGGAGCAGACGGAGTGGAGCAGGAAGATGGCAGAGCAGGAGCTCCTGGACACCAGCGAGCACGTCCAGCTCCTGCACACCCAGGTGGGACCCTCACATCAAACAAATGCTGGTGTACTGTAAAGTGACAAATCAGAATTATAATATGGAAGTATGCTATTTTTATATATATGTGTATATTTAAAAGGATGGGGGAGATGCTTTAAAATATTAATTGCAATTACCTAGAAGTGATGCGATTATAGATGATTTTTTGCTGTGTGTTCTTTTTAAGATTTTCTACCAAAACGGGGCAGGGGTATTACTTTTTTTACTTAAAAAGATTTGACTAGATTATTTTGAAAACCATGGTGTGGAATAAACTTGAATAAAGATATCTGTTGACTCCAAAATCTGAAAATGTTCCGCGTAGCGTTTCCCATCAGGAGCGCTTCAGCGTTCAGCACTGCTATGTTCACAGTCCCTGTGCCTTGCAGGACACTCAGCATCGCTGACCAGCCCGGGCGTTAAATGCAGTAGCACGCCCTAGTTATTCTGACAACCACAAATATCCACCCCCATACATTTCCAAATACCCACTGAGGTGATATTGCTTCCCTTAGAGAACCACTGGGTTGAAATTTAAGAAAATGTTTCGTAAGAGTAATTCAGTATTCCCCAAGGGAGCAAACCATTCAAGCTAACAGAGAATAGATTCCTTCTAACTGAGAAACTCTCAGTGCCAGGCTCTCACAAAAAGAATCGACTCTTTTCTAATATTTCCAACCTTTTAAGGACAGAACACTAGCGATGTCTGGTTGACATATAATTGAAAGAGCAATTAACTAATATAGACATTCTTGAACCTCCATGTCCTTATGCATAAATCAGATGGACATTGGGGCAGTGGCGGGGCGGGGTAACCAACCTTGCAAAGATTAACATTTTGCACTGAACAAATATTTAAAGTTCAGTGAAATTTTGCCATTAGTCCCCTGCATAAGCCAACGAGTAAGACATTTGTAAAATCCCAAGTGTGCAAACTGCAGGTCTTGTAAATTTCCACTACTTTTAACAGAACACCAGCCTGATCAACACCAAGAAAAAATTGGAAAATGATGTTTCACAACTCCAGAGTGAAGTGGAAGAAGTAATTCAAGAATCGCGCAATGCAGAAGAGAAGGCCGAGAAGGCCATCACTGACGTGAGCAAATGAGCATTTGTTTAACGACACTGTGTGTTACCTGCCATTACCAGGTTTATTATACTGGTTTATTTACTAATTAGGCGGCCATGATGGCCGAGGAGCTGAAGAAGGAGCAGGACACCAGCGCCCACCTGGAGCGGATGAAGAAGAACCTGGAGCAGACGGTGAAGGACCTGCAGCACCGCTTGGACGAGGCTGAGCAGCTGGCCCTGAAGGGCGGCAAGAAGCACATCCAGAAGCTGGAGGCCAGGGTGGGTCTCTCAATCTCTCTGAATCCGGGAAGTGAAAACGGCACTCCCCCATCCTTCTCTCTTCTTGTATATTGATTCCCATCCTTATCCTGTGGCTGGGGACAGCCACCCAATATCGTCAGTAGGTCCTGAGTTAATTAACATCCCCCAAAACTGACTATATAAGTATCTTTCTTGATTGTAGGTACGTGAGCTTGAAGGAGAGGTTGAAAGTGAGCAGAAACGTAATGCTGAGGCTGTTAAAGGTTTGCGGAAACACGAGAGAAGAGTAAAGGAACTCACCTACCAGGTAAGGGGAAGAGCTTTCTAGAATATCCAGACTTCCTGCACAAAGGGAAATTGAAAACCTGGTGACTATGTGGTACTCACAAATAGCTACATGTTAACTCGATATACATAAGGGGCAAATGACACAATCATCTATCACAGACCCTTTCCTAAGCTAGGAAAATCAGGAAGGCCTTTAGAAAATCGTGTAAGTGAGGAACGAATACAGGTTTCAAAGACAGATAAACTGGTATTAGTCCTAGTTTGGCCTCTTACTTTTTAAACTCGGATAGGTTACCTAACACTCTCAACCTTAATTCATCACCTGTAAAATAGAATAAAAACATCTACTCACCAGAGTAGGGAGGTAAGGATTAGAGACGTGTATAACTCTCCAATATAGTGCCTGCACACAGTGGACATTTAACAAGAGTGGCTACTGTTAATACTATGAAGGAAGCCTCAGAGTTGACCACATTTACCCCAGGCCCACCTGCCATCATATCAAAGTGATTTACTTCACCACCTGTAGTGGGTTGATTTTGTTGGATTCAATGCAGACCATTTTTTTCAAACTTCCAGACTGAGGAAGACCGCAAGAATGTTCTCAGGCTGCAAGACCTGGTAGATAAATTACAGGCAAAGGTGAAATGATACAAGAGACAAGCTGAGGAGGCTGTAAGTATCTTTAAGCCCTTGAGGGAAGAAGGAAACTTCGTTGGGGTTAGAAAGTATATTAAGAGAATGTGTTAATGAGAAAGAAAGAGACCAAGTAAGAATATGTCATTCTTATTTTAAGAGAGATGATATAAATATGAATTTACCCCCAAATCCTAATTATAGAATAAGACCTCAAGATGAGATATTTTTATTATTAAGCAATTTGTAGGGGTTGGGGGAAAAAAAGAAAATTCCAAATAACCCACCTTACTTGATAGCTGCAAAGAATATCCAGCAGAAAATCTAACACCATGATAAATATTCCTCTCCCTCTAGAAATGCACAAAATCAATTGTTCCCAAAAGCCAAACAGAAATCTTTTACCCCAGCTGACTCCTTCCCTCACTACCACTGTCATCAGCAGGGACTTATCTCTGCACATTCGCTGTAGCAAATTAGGATGTGTTGGAAGATTCTCCAGCTTCACTTTTCCTGGTTGTTCCCCACTCTTCCAGACACAATGTAGTGGGTAAGAGGTAAGAAAAGGGAACACGAAAGGGAGAGGCACGAATGGTAGTAAGTGCAACCAACAAAGGGCATACTTTCTTCCTATCCCCATCCCCCGACCCGCAGCGTCTCTGTATACCAGAGTCAAAATATATGGCAAAAACACTTCAACTGGGATTTTCCCAAAGTTAGAATTTGACCTTACATTTACTGTCTAACCTCTGTGAGCGAGCGCACATGGGTCTCTTCCTCCTTTCCACTCAGTCCATACATCATAAATAGACTTCACGTATACATGGGTTTGACATAATGAGCTCGTCTCTTCCATTTCAAAACTATTTCTTCTTTCATTCTTTAGAGTAAAAAATGTAACTGAAGTTACAAGTTCTGCCTGGATTTGAAATCAGATATGAGAAACAAACCGTAAGAAGGAAATATCTGAGTTGAGGAAATAATCCTGTTTGTGACAAGTGCAATGAGAACCACAAAGTCTAACTCTCACAACTTTATTCTTAGGAGGAACAATCCAATGCTAATCTTGCCAGATTCCGCAAGCTCCAGCACGAGCTGGAGGAGGCCGAGGAACGGGCTGACATTGCCGAGTCCCAGGTCAACAAGCTGCGGGTGAAGAGCCGGGAGATTCACACACAAGTCAGTGCAGAGCGAACACATCTGCCTGATGCTGCCAAGGGGCTGAAGAAATGCACAAAATGTGCTATTTTGGGTCACTTGCTTTGTGATGTTTTTCTCTTCATGTTGAATAAATAAAAACTACAGTGAACTGATAAACTGAACCAGACTCATTTACTTCCAAAATTACTTATTCTCAAACACAGTTCTCACCTAGCTATTATTATTCTAACATTATATATGGCTTTGTGGGACATTCAATATCTGTACCTCCCTCACCACCCCGCATCCCCTTTCCCATTTCCAGCTCCACCACACACACACACAATTATCTTTTACTGGACTTAATTTTATTAAGTCTCTCTAGATTGTTACAAATTACTAAGGAAACCACTCACTGAGGTTACCCCTTCAGACAGGACACACTCATGCACTCACTCCACAGGTGGTTACTGAGCATCTACTATGCGCCGGGCACTGCTCTCAGTACTATGGGAATAGCAGTGAACAAAGCATAGTTCCCTCCCTCTGGGAACTTATATTCTGCAAGGAAAGAAAGGCAGTCAACAAATAAGAAGCTGTGTCTACTATATTTAAAATAGATAATCAACAAGAACCTAGTGTATAGCACAGGGAACTCGGCTCAGTATTCTGTAATAACCTAAACGGGAAAAGAATTTGAAAAAGAATGGATACTTGTATGGGTATAAGTTAATCACTCTGCTGTACACCTGTAACTAACACATCATTGTTAATCAACTACACTCCAACATAAAATTTTTGTAAAAAGATCTACAAAAATATAAGAGGCTGTGTAATGTGTCAGGTAAGTGCTCATGAGAAATAAAAAAAGTAAGAGGGAGGCAGTTAGTACTATGTAGAGAGGAGTCAAGCAAGGCCTCTCTAAGAAAAACACATTTGAGCTGAGACCTGAAGGAAGCAAGAGGATTCCAGGCAGAGGGAACAAAAGAAAATGCAAAGGCCCTGAGGCAGGGGCAGTTTGGCATGTCCCAGGGACAGGAAGGAGGCCAGCAGGACTAGAGGAGAATGAACAAGATAGTTACGGCATAAGAGAGGAACCTGGGACCCCAGGGATCATGTAGGGCTTCAGGGCCACCTGAGGACTTTTTTCTTCACTCAGAGTGAGATGGGAAATCTTTGGAGTGTTTCGAGCAGAGGAGTGATATTAACACACATTTTAAAAGAATCACTCTGGGGACTTCCCTGGTGGCGCAGTGGTTGAGAATCTGCCTGCCAATGCAGGGGACACGGGTTCGAGCCCTGGTCCTGGAAGATCCCACATGCCACGGAGCAACTAAGCCCATGCACCACAACTACTAAGCCTGTGCTCTAGAGCCCGCAAGCCACAACTACTGAGCCCGCATGCTGCAACTACTGAAGCCCTCACACCTAGAGCCCGTGCTCCGCAACAAGAGAAGCCACCGCAATGAGAAGCCTCTGCACCGCAAAGGAGAGTAGCCCCCTCTCGCCGCAACTAGAGAAAGCCCGTGCTCAGCAAAGAAGACCCAACACAGCCAAAATGAATAAATAAATAAGTCTTTAAAAAAAAAAAAAAAAAAGAGTCACTCTGCTGCATTGAGAATACACTGAAGGGGGCAGAGGTCGAAACTGTGAGACCAGTTAGGAGCCTACTGCAAAATAAAAGATAAAAAATGACAGTGGCTTAGACCAGAGAGATAGGCACTGGGAGATCACGAGAAGCAGATGGATTCTAGATGTACTGTGAAGGTAGCCCTAGCGCACATAGGGTTTTCTGACACATTGGATGGATGAGTGGGTGAGAGAGAGAGAGAGAGAGAGAGAAAGGACTTATGAAAAGAGGAAGAATAAAACAAGAAAGATTTAGTGCAGTATAAACATGAGGAGTTTGGTATCTAGAAAGAGAGGAAGCAGTAGAACAAAAATGCAATCCTGACAAAAATTGTACTTTATGCACTCCTGTCCCTCTTCCACCTTCTACCATCCACACTCCCTTGTCTCCCAACCCCTATCAGCCTCACTCCTTTACAGTATAAACTGCACAGGCCTCAATCGCAAAAATGTCTAAAATTAATAACAGTTTAAAACAAAAAAATTCAAAATACTCTCCTAAATTAAATTTTGGATCAAAGAGGAAACCAAAAGTAGAATCACAAAAACTTCTAGAAGTAAACATAAGAGTAAATTTTTGTGACCTTGGTTTACACAAAGATTTCTTAGATGCCAACACCAAAAGCACAAGCCATGAGAGAAAAAATTGATAAACTGGATTTCATCAAAATTCAGTTTCTGCACTTTGAAAAACACTGTTAAACAGAATGAAAGGACAAGCCACCGACTGAGAAAAAGTATTTGCAAATTATACCCTTGATAAAGGACTTGTGTCCAGAACACATACAGAAATCTATATCTTCACTAAAAAGAAAACAAATCACCCAATTTTTAAAGAGCCAAAAGATTTAAACAAACATTTCACCAAAGAAGATATACACAGAGCACATGAAAAATGCTCATCATGAATCATTAGGGGACTAATAATTAAAACATAATGAGATATCACAACACACCTATTACAATGACTAAAAGTCCAAGTGTTGGCCAAGAGGTGGAGGTACTGGACCTCTCACACCAGCTAGTGGTCATGTAAAACAGCATAACCATTTTGGAAAATAGTTTGGCAGCCTCTTAAGTTAAGAAATTACCCATTTGTTCCAGTCGTTCCACTTCTAGGTATTTACTCAAGAAAAATGAAAATGTATGTCCACACAAATATTCACAGCATATTTATCTGTAATAGCCCCAAACTGAAAACCACCCAAATGGCCATTAACAGGTGAATGGATAAACACATTGTGGTAAATCCATATAATGTAATACTACAAAATGATAAAAATAAACTATTGGGCTTCCCTGGTGGCTCAGTGGTTAAGAATCCGCCTGCCAATGTAGGGGACATGGGTCCGAGCCCTGGTCCAGGAAGATCCCACATGCCGTGGAGCAACTAAGTCCATGCACCACAACTACTGAGCCTGCACTCCAGAGCCCGAGAGCCACAACTACTGAAGCCCACGCACCTAGAGCCCGTGCTCCACAACAAGAGAAGCCACCGCAATGAGAAGCCCACACACTGCAACGAAGAGTAGCCTCCGCTCGCCGCAACCAGAGAAAAGCCCGCCCGCGGCAACGAAGACCAAATGCAGCCAGAAACAATAAATAAATAAAATAATAAAATAAATAATTTTTTTAAAAAAAAATGATAAAAATAAACTATTAACACACACAAAAACATGGATGGATCTCAAAATAATAATGCTGATGGAAAGTAGCCAGACCAAAAAAGTGTAGACTCTATTATTCCATTTATATAAAATTCTAGGGAAAAAAAATGAATCTATAGTGACTGAAAGCTGACTAGTGGTTGCCTAGGGATAGAGAGGCAGGATTTATGGGAGGCACAGAAGGACAGTAGGATGTATTACAAAGGACCAGGAGGAAACTTTGCGGGTGATGGACATGTTCATTATCTTGATTCAGATGATGGTGTCACAGTGTCTACGTATGTCGAGACTCTTTAAATATGTACAGTTCGTTATACATCAATTATATCTCCATAAAGCTGTTAAAATTTTTCATTGGGGGAAATACTACAATTATAGTGCTTTGGGAAAATAATAATTAGGATACTGTATGTCCAACTTTAAAGCCAGAGTTATAATTTTTGATAGGAATTACATTAAATCTATTTACCAGTTTGGGGAAAATTAGCTTACTTACTATGTTGATTCTTCCAATTCGTGAATAAAGTATGTTTTTCCATTTATTCAGATCCTCTTCAATTTCTGTCTTCCTTGTTTTACAGTTTCCAGCATACAAGTCCTGTACATGTTTTGTTAGATTTACACCTAAATTCTTCTTTATTTTTCTTTTTGTTTTTAAGTAATTGTAAATTGTATTGTACTTCTTGTTTTTGTTTTTTTGTTTTTTGGCTGCATTGGGCCTTTGTTGCTGCACGCAGGCTTTCTCTAGTTGCAGCGAGCGGGGGCTACTCTTCATCGCGATGCGCGTGCTTCTCACCGCGGTGGCTTCTCTTGTTGTGAAGCACGGGCTCTAGGCACACGGGCTTCAGTAGTTGTGGCTCTCGGGCTCTAGAGCATAGGCTCAGTTGTTGTGGTGCACGATCTGAGTTGCTCCACGGCATGTGGGATCTTCCCAGACCAGTGATCAAACCTGTGTGCCCTGCATTGGCAGGCAGATTTTTAACCACTGCGTCACCAGGGAAGTCCCTGTATTTCTAATTTTGGTGTCCACATGTTCACTGCTAGCATACAGCCTAAAGAAATACAACTGATTTTTGTATGTTTATGTCATACCCTGAAACCCTACTGAACTCACTTCATAGTTCTGAGTTTGGGGGGAAATTCTTTGGCATTTTCTACATCAACAATCATGTACCTCAGAAAACAACCACTTAAGGTGAATCTAAATTAATTAAAATGAAGTCCAAAATTACACAGTAAACTGTGGGGAAAAAGTCTGATTGGGATTTTATCATAAAAATCAAGCCAGAACTACTGAAATAAATTTAGTTTCTCTTATACTTCACAAGATTTATGTTATAACTGCATCTCTGTTAATTCTTAGAACAAAGAATGAATCAATGTTGGAGTTGGGAGGAAAGGAACATCCTTCTCACAATCTTGTATGATGTGGCACCCTTTACGTTTAACTTTTGCAATGCAATCATAAAGAATGTCCTTTTTTGCAAAAACTGTATGATGTTCATTGATATTTTAGGGGTCTTCCTAATCCTTTGATCCTAAACTCACTCCCTTGAAGCACTTATTGTATCATCATTGTCCATGTTCAGAATTTTATAATTATTAACTAGTTCAGTGCTGCTGCATCACCCTGGCCAGTGGCTTTGCAAAATTCAAGCAGGTTTCTAATACCACTTTCATCAACTTCATTAAATTCTGAAAATTTTGCAGTATTTGCCATTTTATTTTGCAGTCATGTTGCACTGACTATTGCATATTTACAACACCTGATAATCAGTATGCTCATGTACTAGGGAATAACAAAACTGACTCCATATCAGATCTGTTTCTTTTACTTTAACCTTTGTACTTTGTTTTTGCTACAACTTAATGTTGCCTATAGCCTGAAATATACAGGATAGCCAATTCTCAAGGCTCTGGCCTTTACAGGTGTAACACTTTTCCATTCATAGAGAGATAAAAAGTTGCAGAACAGAGAATAACGTTTGTCTTGTTGGAGGTTTACAGGAACACCGTGACCTGACCTAAGTGGACAGCTACAAGAACAAAGGATTCCGACACCAAGTTTGCAACAGCTAACAACACTCCCTCCCCTTTTAGTATAAAAAAAGCCTGAATTCTACCTCGGGGAAGATGGTTCTAGCCCATCTTACCTGAGGACCCTAGCCCACCATCTTCTCGGTCTGCTGGCTTTCCGAATAAAGTCACTATTCCTTGCCCCAACCACTCGTCTCTCGATTTGTTGACCTGTTGTGCGGCAAGCAATATGAGCTTGGGCTCCATAACGATCATTAGAGAATACTTATTGTTTTCTTATGCCACATCACTACTGTGGAGACTCTAATAACAGGCATTGTACTACTGCAAACCTTAAAACCTTAAAACAGTCATACCCAGAAAGTCTATTCTATAAATATCGTCAAGATATGCATAAACATATGCACACATATGTTTACAGGAATATTTAAAAGAAAAAAAAATTAGCGCACCCTAAGTGCCCCAAAATAGAAAACTAAGTACAGTCATAGGATGGAACGATATGTAACTATTAAAAATCATGATGTAGAAGAAGAGTTAATATCATGGTAAAATTTCCCATAATCTGTTAAGTTGCAAAGGCAGAATACAAAACCATGCTTACAGGCTGATACCCTAATTGTGTACTTGTTTAAAGCACGTGTTTAAAAAAACAAAACAAAACTGTGTATGTGTTTACAAACATAAAAAAAAGTGTAAAAGGACTTAATCCAAATTCCGGTAGAGATTACTTCTATGCTAAAATCTTAGGAGTGATTGAAATTTTTCCTTCAGTATGTTTGATTATGTTTTTCAATCTTTCTACAATGTGTACCTCACTTTGGGAATTTTTTTAAAGGCTCGTATTTTTTAAATACAATAAATAAAAGGAACGTGCTTCTTAAGAGGACTTCATATCCAATTCTCATCAAAGACATGGGTATAACTGACAAGAGAAAGGTGCAGAGGAGAGGGTCATTTGATGGACGAGACCATTAGCACAACTACTAAAAGCTGTTGCCTTTCAGCCAAGTTTTCCGTAAGCATTACCATTCCAGGGCTAACACAGCAGCTGTCGGTGAGCAAACTTAAATTCTGCCTCCTGGCTGTGACAGAGGTTTGGGCACATGTTACGTTGACACCAGTGTCCCCAGGCACCTTCACTGCGGACTTAGTCGGTCCCATTTTCCTAAGTGGGAGGCTGAAGAATCAGCTGTGGGCAGCTGCAAAGAACCTTACTTCCTTAAGGATGGAATTTACCAGCCTGATTCCTCCCTCCTGGCTCCAAGCGCCACCAAGATGCTGCTTCCAGAGCCCACGAGAGAAAAAGAAAGCCTCTTTGCTGATGAAGGAGAAAAACATTCCCCTTGGGGAACACACCCAAAACAGGGTTTTTCTTATATTATAGTAGCCTGACCTTCCCAAGAGGGCGGGCTATTTTCTCAGCTCCTCACAGAAACAACGGCTTATGGCTCTCTCTCGGGGAAACTGAGGTACAACACAGGGGGAGCCCTCAAATTATGAAAAATGTGTTAAGAGGATGGATGAGAAAGGTGGTATCTTTGGAGCAACAGAATCATATTTTTTTCCGGTATAGTCTGAAAAATAATTCTATTGATATCCACAGTTTTTAGTACCCAAAAATGGATTTAGCCCTATATATTACATAAGTACATGTATATGCAATGTAATAAAACGCCTACAAACGTACTGAAAAACTTCAAATGGAATTTGGCGACTTGAGAATTTTCAGAAATTTCCTTGCGGCCCAGTCACGTCAAGAGCCGGGGGTTCGAATTCCCTCGCCACTTCCGGCTTCACACCCTCCCACCACACGCACAGTTAAGCTCTGGAATCGCGGAGCTGACGAGAAAGGCCTGCCTCTCTCACAAACTCCAAACGTACACTCACCGGTCAGGGCCCCTCACCGTCTCCAGGCTGGTCCCAACCCTGGCGGAATCACTTCCAGCCTTTCCTTCCCCGGTGGCGCACTCCTCCCATGATGCCCCGGGGCGCACCCCTCCCATGATGCCCCGGGGCGCACCCCTCCCATGATGCCCCAGGGCACACTCCTCCCATGATGCCCCAGGGCGCACCCCTCCCATGATGCCCCAGGGCGCACTCCTCCCATGATGCCATGGGGCACACCCCTCCCATGATGCCCCAGGGCGCACTCCTCCCATGATGCCCCGGGGCGCACCCCTCCCATGATGCCCCAGGGCGCAACGGAAGCAACTCCTCACCTCTCTGGGAAATTGAAACCGCCTTTCTTCTCGGTAGTTACCGTGTGTTTCCTTGGAAGTCGACGGCTGCTGATTTTTTCACATGTTTTCAATACTGTGATCCACCCACCCTCCCCGAACTAGATGGTAAGCTGTTTGAGAGAACCAACTTCTAATCCCCAATGCCTGGAATGGTGTCTTTATAAGCCATTTGCTAAATGAAGGGCAGCTAAACTTTTTGTTTGACAGAGTGAAGCAAAGCTGAGTAGAAAAACAGCAGATAACAGAGCCAACGCTCAGCAGAGAATATGGAAGAATAGCGTTACCTTTATAATAACAGCTGGCATTTAAAACCCTAAATCCTTACCTTAGTTTGCAAGGCTCTAAGCATCTGGCCCCTAGCCACTTCTGCCACTTCATTCCTTGCTACTGTATCCCTGGCTCCGTTCATTCCTGCCCTACTGGCCTTTATTCTGTTCCTGTGCAGGCAAGTTCCCCTCCCAGAGCCTTTGCATTTGTTTCCTCTGCCTGGAATACTGTGCCCCGTTGATATTCTCCTGGCTTGCTCTTCCTCTAAGTGCTCAAATACCATCTCTTTAGAGAAACTTATCCTGATTGATCCATTTCAAACCCACACAGCCACTGTTTCCTTATCCTAATTTTCCTTTCCTTCAGAGAATTTATCACTCATTGACATCTGATATCTGTTTGTTTGTTGTCTGTCCCCACATACACACACACTAGAATAGAGTTTCCATGAGGGCAGAGACTTTGCCTGCTCTGTTCCCTAGTGCTTAAAATCTTCCCAGCATGTAGTAAGCCCTCAATGAATGTTTGATGAATAAACAATTGAATACGTGCATGCTCCCTGTTACCGGCTCTGTGCATTACAGCTTCAAAATTAGCAATTCCATATGTGAATTTCATCACCATCCTGGTTTTGTGAGAGATCTCAAGCTGGTTCCATCTAGCCCCATCTTGGTCAAGTTTGAGGATTTTACCATCATACCCCCAACCACCTTTTGGGTAAGGTGATAAATTTATCTGGGTTTGCCCAGGACTGTCCTGATTTTAAAACTGAAGTCTCAGGAATCTCTTCAATTCCAAGCAAATTAGGAAGGTTGGTCACCCTGCTTTGAGGTATCTAGGCTCCATCTTCCTCGTCTTGTTTTATTATTGTGAGTGTGTGGAATGAGGGGGTGGGGGGTGGGGGGTGGCGGTGACTTAAGAGTGTTCTGGGCCATCTGGAGAGGAAATTGGCTATATGTAGTGGGTAGAATGGGAGGGCTGGATGGCCAGTAGTGAGGCTGTGGTCAGCTGATGGGCCTTACCAAACAGCAACAAAAAAGAGATGAAAGAACAACATAGAAGATGCTGTCCTGGCTTCCGGAGCCCTCTGGCACAGGCAATGGTTGGTACATTCTCTAGAGAAAGTTCCTGGCTTCTAAGTCTCAGGCTCTGCTGTTGACATGGCCTCACCCACTCCATGTCACTTTCAAAAAGTAGCCTATCATGCATTTATTAACTCAGTTGTCACAAGAACCCCATGAGTTAGGTATTGTTATTATCCCCATTTTACAGATGAAGAAACTGAGGCTCAGAAAAGTAGAATAAGTTGCACAAATTCAAATAGTTTAAATAGTGAAGTCAGGATTTGAACCTCAGTATTCTGACTCTCAAAGTCCACTCTTAGTCACTACATTATCATGCAGCTCTTAACAATGTAAATATGCATTTGGGCTATGCCTAGCCAAGGGCATAAAATCTTTTTTTTTTTTTTTTAGGCTATGTTGTTTCATACCCCAACAGTTGAAATTAAAAGTAATTGATCACGCGTTTCTTAGTTCTAATGAGGCTTTAAGCACTGAAGAAACCAACAAAAAAAATACAACTACTAGACAAAAAAGGGCAAATGACATGGACCCTAAGTCTCACAGGCATCAGTCAAGATTATGAGGCCAGATAAGAAAGTCGCCAGTTTACTGGACAGACCTAACTGGTAGAAGTTCTTCTCTGAACACAATGTTCCCAGGCCATGCACACACTCTCTCCATGATATCTTCAGAGAAGGATGCCTCGTTTGCGTGTAATTCTGAGAAGCATGTATAATTCTGAGAGCGTTAGTGTCTTAACAGGATCTTGCAAAGCCAGCAACAGCTGTCTTGTAGCGAAAACACAAACTGGACTTGGATTCAAACCAGACTTGTTCTAGCTCCCATTCTGCCACTTACTAGCTGTATGACTAGTCACTTAATCTTGCCAAGCCTCAGTTTTCCAACCTGTAAAACTGATAAATCTATGTCCTCACTGATTGAAGGAAAATCAGTTTAAATATTTCTCTGGATAACCCCCCATCAACTTTTTGCTTTGCAAAACTGTAGTGTAGAAATGCTAGCAGTATGGAAGTTTATGTATTGCACTTGAAAGAGTTCTGAACTAGCGCTCTTGGATCTGAGAGTAGAATGGGAAGTGGGTCTGTCTAATTAATTAGCATTAATTAGGTAAACTGTCCAGAACCTCAGTTTCTGATTCTGTAACATCAGGGTTAGATTAGGTAATATTCAAGGTTCCCCTCTAGTTCTGGATCTAATATTCTCACTCAATATTTTTAATTAGGCGATTAAATATAAATTTGTATCATTCACTAATATACCTGTCCTGTGACTTTTGCCCAGAAATTTCTGTTTCTGGCTGGGGAACTTCTTGCTGCTTTTGGAAATTTCATCTGTTACATAGCTCTTAGATAGTTGTAACGGGTAAGGGATGATCCTCCTAGCAGCACAATTAACTGCCCTTTCTTCTCAAGTAGCCCTCTGCGGAATGAACTTGATTACACTTGTTTCCTGGGCCTCTCTATTTGGCCCTGCTGCTGCTTTCTCCATCCAAATCTGCATTTCCTCTGAATGCGCCTTATATAGTGATTGGTGGAGAGATTTGCTCCTGGGGAAATCAGGAAAACTTTTTCCTCCTCCTTAACACCTGCTCACTCCTTAATCCTTGCCTTCAAAGCTTCCACCCCCACCATCCTGCTGACATTAATGTCAGGATCACCTCTCTCACTGACCCAATGCCCTTTTCATGGTCCTCCTTTTCTCCATCTTCTCTGTAGAGCTTTTTACTATATCCTCTCTCTTGAAAATACCACCCTCTCGAAGATACCACCTCCCTTGACTTCTTCTGACACTAATAATGAAGTTCCCATCACTTTAGAGTTGACAAAATGATTTTGTAACAAGACTGGAGAAAACCCTCATTGACAGAACTCCTCTCAGGGTTGGGAGAGATGGAATGATGGTGTGGGGTGTGAGCTGGGGACTACAGGGCATAGTGGTGGGATAAAGATGAAGCTCCCAAGGGGAATATGTGAGTAAAAATAGGTGATCACCAAACTTTCTAAGGATAAAAGTGGTGTTCTTTACTTGAGGACTTTTATTTTGTTGAGTAACCAGATGAGTAGGCATGAAGGTCAATGGCAGAGCTAAAGGGCCCCATGTAACAGAGGAACAACTGAGTACCTGTAGGGGTCGGGCAGACACCTCAGGGGAAGAAAGGAAATCAACCACCTGCATCAGTGTGAAGGAAAATGGTCTTCGTGGAAGTCATTGCTGATGGAAACTGAATACTTTAGGGGATGTAATATAATCCTCTTCTAGTCTGCTCTACAAAATCTTCAGTAAAGCCTGCATTGCTCACCTATGTTTTTTCTGCTAGTGGATTATTTGCCAAGGTCTGTGTCAAGGTTGATACAGATTGAAGCATACTGTTTGGCACTGGCTGGAAAGAGACTGACTGCGGAGACAGCCACATCTTGACCGTATCTCATTTGATCCCCACACTGTCCTCATGACTTGGGCAGAAACAGAATTATGTTTCTGATTTTACAGCTGAAGGAGAAAACATCACAGCTGCGAAGAGAGGTGATGGGACTTGCCATTTATGGCAGTAAAATGACAGAAGTAAATTATGGATCCACGTGGCTCTATTGACTCCAGCAAGATCTCACTCAGGTATTTGTTTACCTGAAGAATAACCTTTTTTTTTCCCACTCTTTTTGTCTTCATTTCCGCCTCTCACCTCCTCAACATGCAGCCTTTCTCTGAGAATCCAGCTTCCTTAATAAGTTCAACTATCAACTGCATACAGGTGACACCCTCATACTCACAGACCTACATCTTCAGTCTTAATGTCTCCTGTATGTAAACTTTGAATCCTTATCTCTACCTACTTAGCTGGATATCACCATCATCTCAATCTCAATCTGTCCAAAATCGAAATTCCTATTTCCCCCCCTTCACTATTTCTCCTGGGCAGGTATCATGCCCCTAGATTTCTAGGCTGCAATGAGGGCTGGATGAAAGGTAGGATCCTCTGATTCCTTTTTCCTCCTCAAACTCGGCATCATCAAAGTCTTGTGGATCCTGCCTTCAGGGTATCCCTTGGGTTTTCTCTTTCCTTTTACATCTCATTTCTGTACTGCTTAATCAAGGCCCTCTTCATTTTACACCATGATTATTTTTATATTCAATGCAAATAGATATCACTTGCATGTTTAATATCATGTTGAGAGGACTGTAATATATTAATGTGGGATAGGGCCTCGAAAAATAAGTCTAGAGGACTTCCCAGTGGTCCAGTGGGTAACACTCCACGCTCCCAATGCAGGGGGTCCGGGTTCGATCCCTGGTCGGGGAGCTAGATCCCACGTGCATGCCACAACTAAAGATCCCGCATGCCACAACGAAGATCTCACATGCCGCAACTAAGACCTGGAGCAGCCTAAATAAATAAATAAATGTTAAAAATAATAATAATAAGTCTAGAGCTCAGAGAGGTCTTAAATGAGAGAAACATATTCCTTTCACCTCCTGGGGTTCTCTTTTTGCCAGGCCTAAACGGGACAGTGAGGCAGACAACTTCAAGCCCACACAATACTCTTCTTGAACCTACGGGATGGACCCGGAGATATCAGGGGACAATCACTGGGAAAGCCAGCCCTCTGGTGCTATGGAGAATTTTAACACACATCTGAATTTATAGGGTCATCCAGGGGTTAATTCTAACTGCCCACCTACTCCCATAAATCATATCAGAGCCTGTATAATCATCTTGGCAAGTTGTACACCAAGATTTTCTAAATAGTTGCTAAGTGGTTCTAGGACCTCAGGTTCTCGCTCTCCATTATATCCCACCATCAGTTCTATACTAATCTTCAGATATATGTGTGTGTCTACACACACACACACACACACACACACGTTCACTTTTCTGCTTAAAACCTTGAAAGGTTCCCCAATGATCTCAGAATAATGTCCTGACTCCTTCCATGGGCATTGGGAGCCCATCACAGACAAGCCCAGCCCACTTCTCCAGCCTCACCTCCGTGTTACCCCCAACCCTTCCATCCAGGCTTGCCCATTCCACCTTCCTGAAACACACCCTGGGAAGTCTTGTTTCTAACCACAATCCCTATGTTACCTAAGCCTGGAACCTCCTCCCTGTACTCTTAAAATCTGCCTCCTTTAAGAGAGAGTAGAGGATAGAGGAAAAGGCGAGGCTTTGGAATCAACAACCTGGGATTCCAATTCTGGCTCCATTGCCTACTAGCTGTGGGGCCTTTTGGTCAATCACTTAACTCCCTTAGGCCTCAGTTCCCCATATGGACAATGGGAATAATAAGAATATAAACAGTATAACCCCCTAAGGCTTGCAGAGAAAAATAAACATAATAAAATATACAAAAGTGCTATGTAAACTGGAAAGAACTACAAAAAGCATTATTATTATTATTTTTTATTATTATTATTACCTCCACAGTCACCATCCCTTTCAGATCTCTTCTCTCCTCCAAAGCAGTATCATTATCATTAATAACAATTCTGAGAATATTTTACATAAACAACATACCTTACGGGTTTTAAATACCTTGTCCATACATCTAGTCCACTGTGCATCTTACTCATCTTGGCACTTAACCTTCGAAAAGTAATTTATCTTTTCGTGTCTATGTACTCTCTTCCCATGTCCATTATCTCCTCCTTTGGAGCAGTGTCCCTATTTCATATCTCCTTTCCCCATTGCCAGCACTCAAAAGTGATGGGCTTGCAAAAGTGAAAGGTTATAGGCATTGGCTCTAGAGCCAGAGAGGATTTGAATCCCATTTCTGCCACTTACTAGTTGTGTGGCCTTAGGCAGTTTATTTAAACTCTCAGTGGCCCAAATTTCTTCAGCCATAAAATGGGAATGATGTTAGCACCTTCCCCACAAAATTATTATGATGCTTAAGTGAGCCAATATGGATAAAGCCTGGCACGTAGTGAGTTCTTAATAAATATAAACTATTACTATTAAGTGAGACTGAGTCTGATTCCATTCTTTTCTGTCTTATCACTTCAGCCCTCTTTCAACACAGATTCCCCATGAATCGTCCTTATTCATTTATACACAGGAACAAAATCTACTGAGCATCTGTTACATACAAAAGACTGTCCCTTGGATAAAAGCAGCTGTGTTTATGCCTGATCACTTTCTGTTGCTTTCTTCTGGGCCAAATGGTACTAAAAATGAGACAAGTTCTCTGTGGATTGCAGCCTTCAGCCTTCTCTTGTTTTCTCAAGCAGGGAGTAAGATGGTGTTCTAACATCAGATCACCAGGTACAAAAAAGTTCTTCATATTTTTTTACTGAAAGGCTTCTCAGGCCCCTTAACATGCTAGTATTTATGGTGAATCTCCAGCAACAGGGAATAGAGTTGGCCACATTTCCTGAACTCATTTAGCCACGGGACCTTTTATTTCACAGTTTCTCTCAGAATCAGCATTCTGTCAAATCTACTTTGGAAAATGCTACGTGGAAGTCCTATTCCTATCTGTTTCTCCTTTGTCCACAATTTCATTTTGACTAATGCAAACTGTCCTTGGAAATGCCTCACCTATATGAGACTACCCACTGGAAGACTAGAGAATCTTTTTTTCTTTTTAATTAAAGTATAGTTGATTTACAATATTGTGTTAGTTTCAGGTGTACGGAAAAGTGACTCAGTTATATTGTTTTCAGATTATATTCCATTATAGGTTATTACAAAATATTGAGTATAATTCAGTACACATTGATCATATACAACATAAACAAGTCAGACTGTATTGCTATAAATGGCTCTAACTTCTAAAATGTATGGTAATTCCTACATAGTCAAACATTACTTATGTTTCAGCCAAAAAACAACCCCGAGCAACCATAAGAGTTGTCACAAAGACCATGTATTTCCATTAGAACTTCTAGAACTTCCCATGGAACTTATGACTCCTTTTTTTTGTTTGTTTTTTCCTTTAGCTTGCTCATCTGTTTCCCATTCTATAGCAGATTAGCAAAAGGAAGATTGGGCTCACAGAGGCAAACACACTAACCACAGACAGAATACAGCTGAGTACCTTGCCGTGAAGGTGTAGATATAAAAACTAGAAAGGTGACACAAAAATTCATTGCAACCTAGGAACAATTAGTGCAGGATAAAATCCGCGAAGAAACTATAATATCCCTGACGACTTTATTACATCACCTCCCAGGCCCCTGAGTGATCAAGGAAAAGTTGAAGTCTATTCAAGATACTAGATTAAATAAATCAAGATAATATATAATACATTTTAGAAAGTTTTCCATCTACAATGGATTTTTTAACAAAATAAATTAATGGCTAAGAATAGATGGGTTAGATGGACCTAGAGATTATCACACTAAGTGAAGTAAGCCAGACAAAGACAAATATACGATATCGCTTATATGTGGAATCTAAAAAAAAAATGATACAAATGAACTTATTTACAAAACAGAAGTAGACCTACACATATAGAAAACAAATTTATGGTTACCTAAGGGGAAAGGGAGGTGGGGGATAAATTAGGAGTTTGGGATTAACACATACACACTACTATATATAAAATAGAAAAACAACAAGGACCTACTGTATAGCACAGGGAACTATACTCAGTATTTTGTAATAACCTATAAGGGAAATTAATCTGAAAAAGAATATA
Source organism: Balaenoptera physalus (assembly GCF_965194825.1). Taxonomy (NCBI): domain Eukaryota; kingdom Metazoa; phylum Chordata; class Mammalia; order Artiodactyla; family Balaenopteridae; genus Balaenoptera; species Balaenoptera physalus. The sequence goes on along the minus strand of NW_028125473.1, from coordinate 37,359 downwards.
TAGATATATATGTGTGTGTGTGTGTGCGTGTGAGTATATATATATATATATATATATATATATATATACACACACACATACATGAATCTCTTTGCTGTACACCTAAAACTAACGCAACATTGTAAATCAAATATACTTCAATTAAAAAATAATGTTTTAAAAAAAGAATGGATGTGTTAAATGGCCAATCTTATGTTTTCCGGAGATTTCTGAGAAGAGGCGCACAGCACCTCATGTTTACGATGCTGGGTAAAGGAGACGTACTTAGTATCCATGCTATTGATCCTCCCTTGCTTGACAATTCACCCTGTGGCTCTGCCCTTCGCTGACCTTCTTAGCACACTCTGCCCCAGTTCTGCTCGGCCTCTAGGACTCTCTAAGTCTCAAAGATCTGTGTCCAACGTCAAAATCCCTACGCAGCTGACTTGGCATTATACAGCCTCCGCTGGTCATTTATCCAAGTAACTTAACAAGAGTGAAAGATCAGGGCTACGATGCATTTACATCTAAGGAGTAAATGGTGATCCCCCAATACATCCACGTTAGAGTGCTGGGCTTGCGCATTTGGGAGTATAAAGGGAGCTGGGGGGCCACACTTTCGAAACTGCTTCGACCACAGCATCGCAAGGTAAGTGCTCACAAGTGCCCGCTTTTTTGCTCCATGTAGCTGTGATTATACCTGATCAGGTTACCTGGAGAGGAGAGAAGGCAACACAGCAGCCTTTGCTGAGGGCCTACTAAGCGTAAGGAACTGTGTTAAGGGCAATATGGGAGACAAGATGGTGAGGCCTTTCAAGAAGCTTCTACAAAGAGTAAAAAGACAAGAATATAAGCAATTATGACACCAAAAAAACACAAACTAACCTGCAGGATATAAAGCTGAATATAATACGTGCTTACCCCTCTAATTGTTTAGGTCAATATTATAATTGCAGTTAGCAAATAAACATGCTAGTTTGTGATATCTCTTCTGTGATTGCCTTGAAGTATTATTTGAAATTTTTGTGGTTGGTTATGTAAATTTTTTTCTTATGTCAGGATTTCTGGGAGATGATTGCGGGAAGAAATTCTCCCATGCATTTTATCCATCTCAGAATGCATCCTAGTTTGCTTATTAATGACCAGTTTCCAGACTGCTCATGCATGGCATGCCTTGTGGACTTTGGGCTGGGTCATGTCTGACACTGCAGGAGCATCCCTCAGAGGGATTCTATAGCTTTAGGAGCTTGCGATGCTTTGATTTCTGGCCACCATCTTCACCAGAATACCTTCTGTTGTACATTCACAGGGTTAAGAGAAATCTTGGGGATTTTCTGGTCCATCTGTCTCATTTACAGAAGGAAACCAAAGCTCAAGGAAATTACAACAGCTACTTTACAGAGCTGGCATTAGAAAACCGAGGTTCTGCCTCCAAGTGTGATTTCGTTTGAACCAAGGATTCAGAATATGATACTTAATCATTTAATCTTTTCCTGAGAAAGTTGTGAGAATTTTAGGATATAGCTGGAGATTATTAGAGACTCATAAAAGGAAGAGACCAAGAGTACGCGACCAAAGTAGGAAAGCAAGCGTTGAAATGTCTCTTCCTGCCTAAATGGTATTTCACGACATGTTCCCCAGGTTCCATAAAAGTACTGTGTGGTAAATGGGAAGTTTAAGTTAAATTTGATATTGAAAATTATTCAGACTCTTATGGTATCCTGAGATCTTCATGTAGGTTATCAACTTCTGGACTGAGATTCCTTAGTCCCAAATAAGTTATCAGCTACCCTACCTTCATCTTCTCCAAGAGAATATAGGATATTTAAGAGAGTGCCCTTCCTAGACCTCTTAAAGAAGTCTTGCCCATAATTCACAACTTTTCTCTCATTGCCAAAGAATTCAACTTCTGGTCTAAAAGCATCCAAGTTACAATCCGGATCATTCCCCTCCCTCCCTCCTTTCTTTTTTGACCCCTCACGGCCCCCTACCCTCAGCCGGAAGCATCATCTCTCTAAGTCCCCATAACACTTCATTTAGACGCTTACAGAATTTGTATTATTCGTCCTTGTTCAAAGATTTATTTGAGCATTTCTCTTAACTGTTCCTAAATTTTGCATTCCTTTAGGGTAGAGCCTGTCTTTATCCTTTTTTATACCGCCTTAAGGAGCTGACATGGTACTTTGCACACACAGAAGATACTCAAAAAAATTGTTAATCAGTGCTGTAATTACCCAATTATTTAAAGAATGATGACTTAACCGAAGGGAAAAATGGAAAATCTATTTCCATCCCACACCATCCACTGTGTACTATTTAAATGTAGCTAAACTTAGAAAAGTACAATTTCTAGATTTATTTAAACTCTTCATAGTTCATTTGTTCTTTGTTTTGTTTAGTTTTGATTTCCGGAATCACTCTCTCAGAAGCCACTTCATTCCTGAAGGACACTAACCATTGCTTTGGAAACCAAGAAGGTAAGAGTCACTTTCATCTTGATTGAGAATACAATAATTGAAATTAGCAAACAGTGTTTTACACATTCTCATTCTTGCCACACTCATAGGAATCTGAAACTGATGAAATTAAAATCCATTACTTAAGTATTTCTAAAGGCAGATTACAAAATATGCAGCTAAGGAAGCAGGGCTTCGCAAATTTGCTCATCACACTAACAGGAATAAAACACACTGCAGAACTTTGACACACAAGCTCCAGGTCAATATACTTAGGTTGGCCCCAAACATGATGTTCGTAGGCTCAAGATTCAGTCTTCACACAAGTCTAACTTTGCTGTTTTTTGAGCAGAGGCCGCACCCGTGAATCCCCTGAGCTGTGTCTTTACTCACAAATGATGCTGAGAGAATAAGGAGAAATGGATTCAAACCTATGTCCACTGTAGTAATAAAAAAAAATTACTCCCCCACCTCAAGATTTGTATTTATTGGAAGTAATTCTAAATGAATTAGGACCAAGGAAACCAAAGTATAATTAAGTCATGACCACACCATTGCTGACAAGATGCAGTAGCTGAGAAATTCCCAGGAGAGGGCTGAAAGTTGAGAGCAGTGTCATAGCGCACTGACAGCAGTAAGAGGGGTTGGGGGGCACTCAGAAGGTGGTGCTGGAGGTCAGGGAGACTGGGATGGCCATCCCCATTGGAAGACCCCTAAAGACAGGAACAGAGGGAATGGTTGGAGGGACACAGCTGTGTAGGGCTGGAAGCAGGTCAAGCTCTCAAAACCAAGAAGCAGATAATTAGGGGACTTTCGGGGGGTAGAGTTTCCAGGGACACCATGAGTCATGCCAAGAGAGTTGGATGAGACCTAACAAGGGAAAGTTTTATCAGCCAAGAATACATGGTTTTAGCCCTGGGTCCCAGAGTACAGTTGTATAAATATGGGGACAAGATCTGACTTAGCAACCGGACGCACACAGCGTGCGTTGAGGGGCTTTGCTTGACAGTGAGTGGTGAGCCATCGGTGTAAGGAGGCTGCCAGAGGGCAGTCACCACCTCGGGCATGACACCTAGGTCAGGAGAGGTGAGGGCACATGCTGATGGAGGACAACATGTGGTCTGGATGTCACACTTAAGAGATTAACAGGAGTGTGCTTACTGTGATGGTAAAGGAGATGCAGAAGCACATCACGGAAGAAACAGATGAAGACAGCACTGGGGCTACTTAGCCTGGAAAAGAAAAAGCTAAGGAGGGACTTCCCTGGAGGTCCAGTGGTTAAGACTTCGCCTTCCAGGCTCAATCCCTGGTCGGGGAGCTAAGATCCTACATGCCTTGCAGCCAGAAAACCAAAACATAAAACAGAAGCAATACTGTAACAAATTCAATAAAGACTTGAAAAATGGTCCACATTAAAAAAAAAAAAAAAAAAAAAAAAAGCTAAGGAGAACCCAGAGCAGCCATCAAATGGGTGAAGTGTTGTCTTGTGGGTAGAAGGTTTGAACTCTTTCTGTTGTTACCGAGAGCCGAAAGGAGGATCAAACATCCTGAAGTCACAGAGAGCCAGATTTCAGTTTAAAGCAAGAAGTATCTTTGGCCTGCAGAAACTACCCCAAATGATTTTCCAAAATTTTCAAAAGGGAAAAAAGTCATCTTGAAGGCATTTGAGTAGGCTGGACAACACATTTGCAAGAATATCGCTGAGACAACTCATGCATCATCTAGGCAGTAAAAGTAGGAGATACTGGATTCTGAGTCATGGTTAGAGCTGTGGGTGGAAGAAGAAAAATCTTCACCTCAACACACGCAGTGACTTGAATCCCAGATGGAAAGTCTTGTTTTTCTAAGAGACCTAAAGGTATAGTTTGACCATGAGTCATTGTAGTCTTTCCCCAACTTCAGACTTCATTCTTATACTACTATCACAAATTTTGCAATACCCATTTAAGACCAGTACTGCTAATTCACTTAATATTTTGATTTACCTTGATTCCTTTTCCTTCTTAGATGTGTTTTTCAAAGTTACCCTATATGCTTGCTATGAAAGTCTGGACCGTCTATCTCAGCATCAGCTGAGACATTTAGATATTCAGAATCTCAAACTCTACTCCAGCTCTGCTGAATCAGAATATCTATTTCAACAAGATTCCCAGTTGGATTCCTATGCCCACCAAAGTTTGAGAAACACTGCTTTATATCACTACTATAAACAGATATTTCACTGTCTCTAAGTCGTTAGCCCATATTATTCTATTTTATTCTAACTTTCTTCACATTTTCACAAAATATTATCTCTAAACTTGGGATGCATCTTATAATCAATGAAAGGAGTACTGTAATTAGCAGGGTGTTTTCCTTTATTAGTGGGACACAAAATAGGTTATCTTACAATCGATGGCATCTTACATTTTGCTAAAATAAGGTAATAGACTTTAATATAACTATTAAAATTAAGAAATATTTGCCTAAAATCATTTTGTATTTGACCATTGGGACTATGCCATGGTTTTGGAAAGAGTGGCTTTATAAAAGCAAAATAATGTTCCCAAACATCACTGTGTTTGAGGCCCTTGAGAACAATTCAGTTTCCTCAGTCCCAACCACAGAGATTCTGTTGCAGATGATTTTGATGTGGATCAACTTTCAACACTTTTGGTAGCAGGCTGAACACTAAGTCAAGCTAAATGACATCAGATCATACACTTGCAGCCTGATGAGATTCCCTCACACTATAGTGCAACCATTCTCAAACTGTGGCCCATGGATCCTTGGAGATTCCTAAGAACTTTTCAAGAGGTACATGAGGTCAAAACAATTTTCATAATATCCAGATGCCATGTGCTTTCTTCACTGTGTTGACTTAATGATGCAAAAGCAAGGATGGATAGACGATCTGACACTTTATTACAAATCAAGACATGGCACCAAGCTGTACTAATAGTCATAGTATTCTTCACAGCCATACACTGACAGTGAAAAAGAATTTTTTTTTAATTTAAAAAGCCAGCTTCAGGACTTCCCTGGTGGCACAGTGGCTAAGAATCCGCCTGCCAATGCAGGGGACACGGGTTCGAGCCCTGGTCCGGGAAGATCCCACATGCTGCGGAGCAACGAAGCCCGTGAGCCACAACCACTGAGCCCGTGTGCCACAACTACCGAAGCCCGCACGCCTAGAGCCCGTGCTCCGCAACAAGAGAAGCCACCGCAATTAGAAGCCCGCGCACCACAACGAAGAGTAGCGCTCGCCGCAACTAGAGAAAGCCTGCACGCGCAACAAAGACCCAACGCAGCCAAAAATAAATATAAATAAATAAATAATTTTTTTAAAAAGCCAGCTTCATTGAAAAATGACCTAAAATTTGCAGCAGTGGAGAGTATTAATTTGATTACATCTCAAATTTATCCACATCTTTGTAATATTCTACATGATCAAACAGGAAGTCCATGAAAAGCACTCCTTCTGCACACTGGACTTTGACATTTGTCTCAAGGAAAAACACATGTGCAGTTGTCTGAGTTGCAAGATGAACCAGCCACTTGATTCATGAAGCACCATTTTTACTTGAAAGAATGACTAGAGGACAAACTATTGTTTCTCAGACTTGTATATCTGGCACACAGTTTCTCAAAAAGCAGTGAAGTGTGTTTATCCTTTCAAGGAAAACTACTGACAGTATTTTTTACTAATGATATAGTTGAGTTTTCAAGCAAAAATTAAAACTTTGGAAGACTTGTATCTACTATCATTAGCTTGACAACGTCCTAATATTTTAATTTTCTAATGAGATCAGTACTGATATTAATGATTGTGATTTTTTATACTGTATAATGAAACGTGCCAATATTTGGAAGTTCTGTATAATTCAGTGAACAATATTTTCCAAATGATCAATGTATGATGTTTACACATGGGTAAAAGTTTCATTCAAAGTTCAGCACAGACCAACAGATCATAATGTTTGTTGATATGGTTTCAGATTCCACATTGCAACTAGCCTTTAAGGAACTACCACAGAAACTACCACGTGTCAAGTTTTGGTATAGTATCTAAAAAGAATTTCCACAATTATGTGAAAGGGCAATTAAAATACTCTTTCCTTTTCCAAATTATATATCTGTGAAAGATTTTCTATATCTACTTTAACCAAAAAACAAAAAACAAAAAACAAAAAACCATACAGCAACAGACAGAATACAGAAGCAAGCATGAAAACCCATCCATCTTCTACTCAGCAGACATTAAAGTGAGTTGCAAAAATGAAAAACAATGGTACTCTTGCCACTAATTTTTTTGTTTTGGAAAATATAGTCATTTTCATAAAAATATGTCATTAATGTTAACATGCAATGAATTTGATAGGAACTTTAAATGAATTAGATTTTCTCAATTTTGACTTCTAATACCATAAATATTGGTAGATATGACCTGCATAAACCAAACTCACTGGGTTCTCAATGGTTTTTAAGAGTGTGAAGGGGTTCTGAGAAAACAAAGCTTGAGAACTGCTGCTGTCGTAAAACTCACTTAAGCCACAAAAGTAGGGACTATCTTCACAGATGAGGAAACAATATGGATGAATTCTTCCTCTCCACCAGGCAGTAACTGAGAAAATTTAAACCGCATGAAGCCTGCAAGCCAGAGGTCCTCTTTGCGGTGCTATATTGAGTTCCAATCTCTTAACTATGAAAACTTAACCACGAGCACACAGATGGTTCAGCAGAGCCGCTGGCCAAAGTAACATCGAAATGCAACTTATCCTGAATAAGATCCAGAGGGAAGCAGTTGCTCCTCTTTCTGTAGGACTAGATCCCCCCAGAATCTCAAGGAGGGATATTGAAACAACAGTCAGTTACCAATGAAGAGTAATTTCATAAAGTTTAAGATTGAGGGCGGGGAAAGTTCCAAGAGACAACCATAAAATATTCAATTTTCCCACTTTTAATAGGAAACATAAAAGGCTTTATTCAAAACATATGAACTATTTCTTAAGAGAGATATGGGGATACATGTGTGTAATTGAACTCCATTTTATGGTCACTTACAGAAGAATGTATGGAAAGGAAAAAGCAGAGAAAGAAAGGGAGAAGGGGAAGAGTTGTGGGGAAAAAAAGTAGAGGGTCAGGAAGGATACGGGAAGAGGTCCAGCGGGAACAGGAAAAGCAAATGCAGATGAGGAAAAGGAACCAGAAAAGTCACACAACCTGCAGGGGCCTTAGAAATGAGCTAGGCTTGCTTCTTCATTTTAAGTGAAATTAGTGGCCCAAAGAAGTTAAGTGGTTCGACCAAGTTCAGAGCCGGGACTTTAAGCCAAATTTTTCTAGCTTCTAAGCAAGGAAAACACATAAAGAGAAGGTCTGTGAAAGGGGATGGTTTGGAAAGAAGTGACGGGGGGTATGAGCGGGAGGGTGGACAGAGAGAGAGAGGCAGAAAGATACATAAACACACCATACACGCACATGCACACACACACACACGCTAAGCAGTGAGTTCTAAAGCAGGTATTTAATTAAACACTGTTTGTCACACCCCGACACTGCTACACATAACTAAAGTTTGGAGACCCCTGCCTTAAGCCCAGTACTTCTCAACTCTACTATGCCTAGAAATCACCTGGAGATCTTGTTAAAGTGCAGATTCTCGTTTTGTAATGCGGGGTGGTTCTGAGATTCTGAATGTCTAACAACTCCTCGGTGATGCTGATGCAACGTGTTCAAGGACCACTCTTAGAGTCAGAAGGCCCTACACCAGCAGTTCTCAGAGTGTGGTCCCTGGACCACAATGATGAATTCACCATCAGCTGATGAATGCACCACCAGCATTGCCTAATAACTTGCTAGAAATGCATATTCTCAGGCCCCATCCCATACCTACTGAATCAGAAGCTCTGGGGGTGAGGCCCAGAAATCTGTGTTTTAACAAGCTCTCCAGGTAATTCTGGCGCATATTAAAGTTTGGAACCATTGCACTAGGCCATAACGTCTCCTATCACCTTGTTGCCTGTAATTGGCTAAACAAGTGTGGCAGTACTTTATGTTCAAGTCATTACTTTTCACTGGGCTATCTGAACTTTCTACTAGGAATTATCAACATTCCAGTAATTCTTTTCAGACACCCTTAAGATTTGGGAATGACACCGAGATCATGAGGCTCAAATGTGATGTGTAATTAAGGAAGTATTTTCTGAGGCCTCCTTTATTAGGCTCAGCTTGGCTTCCTCTAATTGGTTTAGACTTCCACACCTGGAGCTGGACTAAGAGATGTCCCCTCAAACTTTTTTCTTGGAGTAAAATATCTCCTTTAGCTCACCCCCACTTGCCCACTCTAGGCCCCTATACCAGGTCCTGGATTCCTCAGAACGTAAGTTAATCCCAGGAACTTTTGAATCTGGCCCCCTGTCTGAATGGAAATAACAGGATGGAGCTCCCCAAAGCTCCAGACTCAGCAGGCCTGGTCTTCCCAGCCCCTGCAGTCATGAGCTCTGATGCAGAGATGGCCATTTTTGGAGAAGCAGCTCCCTACCTGTGGAAATCAGAGAAGGAGAGAATCGAGGCTCAAAATCGCCCATTTGATTCTAAGAAAGCTTGCTTTGCAGTGGATGATAAGGAATTTTATGTGAAAGGTATGATCCAGAGCAAGGAAAATGACAAAGTCACAGTCGAGACCCTCGACAACCGGGTAAGTGTTGATCTCAGATGTCCTTGCTAACATGGGCATTCCCCTTTGCCTTTGGAGTAGAATAGTAGAAATTGCATGCTGGCCCATAGGAATCTGAAGATAGAACAAGACTCACATTGATCTACTCTGAGTGAAGTCACAGGTAAAAACTGCCATGGCACATACCTTTCCTCTGGCTCTTTCCTTCGAGGACTTGGGCTTTGAGAGTTTTTATGATGTTTGCTTTGGAGAAAGGGGAAAGTGGTGGTGGAAGAGTTTGGACTGTTTAAGGGAGAGATTGATACAGATTGCTGCTGGATGGGCGAATATACCAAATAGAACTCTCTAGGCTGCAGAGTGACTTACAGAGGGAGCTCCAGAGGCAATGCCTAATTTAATGCAGAGAATTACAGAGCACCATTCAATTCAATCCTTACTGGACACCCACCATGTCTAGGTCACAGTGTCTATCACTCTGCAAATATGAGCAAATCTCAGTCCCGCTTCCCCAAAGTTTATCATCTAGTGTAGGAATCAAGAGTACATGGTGGGTATGGGGACTTCCCTGGTGGCACAGAGGTTAAGAATCCGCCTGCCGATGCAGGGGACACGGGGTCAATCCCCGGTCCCAGCAGATCCCACATGCTGCGGAGCAACTAAGCCCGTGCGCCACAACTACTGAGCCTGCACTCTAGAGCCCGCGAGCCACAACTACTCAGCCCGTGCGCCACAACTACTGAAGCCCGTGTGCCTAGAGCCTGTGCTCTGCAACAAGAGAAACCATGACAGTGAGAAGACCGTGCACCGCAGCGAAGAGTAGCGCCCACTCGCCACAACTAGAGAAAAGCCCGTGTGCAGTAAGGAAGACCCAACGCAGCCAAAAATAAATAAATAAACTAATTTTTTAAAAAAAGAGTACATGGTAGGTATGAATCGCAGTTCACAAATTCAAGCATACAAGACAGATGATGATGACGATGATGATGATGATGATTGTTATTATTAAACTTAACCTCTGGTGTCAGCCTCTTTTCACAGGGCCGGAAATAAATTTTCTGGAGTTACTATTGGGGTCCCCTCCCCAGAGCCATGCCACATTTTCAGTAATACCACATGGGGTGTCACTGCCCCCCTGAAGGATTGCTAAGAAACAAGCCCCAGTTTCTTTTTTTTTTTTTTTTGGAAAAGATTTTTTTTATCCAGTGTTTAAGTAAGATTAAAAACTACAAGATTTTGCTTGCAGCTGATGAGCAAGAAGAGAAAAGTTAAACCCAAATTATCATCTGATTGGCTAGTTAAAATGCTCTGACTCAAGATCAAATTATTCAGTGACACACCAGTTACTTTGTGTGGGCTGAGGAGTTCTGGAGCAAAACAGCCCTAAACAAAACATATCATCTGAGAGCACAGGGCTAATGGGCATATGAAATACTAAACAAGAAAGCTGATAAAGGGAGGCTGTCGCAGACCTTTTGCTATTTTAGGCTTCTAGCAGTTGGTTACCATATACAAGGACCTAGCAGCCAGTTATTTTATCTCTTGACTTATCTGAGGTTAAACAACTTTAACCCACTAAGCAGGAATAAAGAGACACTTTGTAGATGAGTTGGAAAACATAAAGCAGGCCCACTTCTCCAGTAGAATTTCAGTTGAATTAAATCATAAGAGAAACAATGATTGCTGCACATATTGTCCTTGTCACACTGCATCTGTTGAGTAGAATTTCCATTCCAAGTGTTGTTTTCATCTTCACCATCGTCTTGAGTCCTCAATCTGTATATCTTGCCCTCCTTTTTAAAGTCTTCCCCCCGTTTCTCCAGCACTCTTTTTCTGACTGGTTCCGTTTTTTCTGAGTTGCTAGAGGATGCAAGGTTTGAGGATTCCAATGATGCTGCTCTCACCGAGGTCTGTGCAGGAGGAGGATTACCAAATAAGAAGTTGCTAATCAATCTCCAGATGGCAAGGAATGGGTAAAGTACTGTCCCCAAGAATGTCCAAAAGTCGCCACTGGAAGAATGTACCATGGATGTAGTTGGTCTTCCTGCTGGCAACAGTACCACTGAAGCACTTGGGGCAAGTTCCAAATCCAGTAATTTCTTTTTATAATCTTCTTTGGTAAATTCCCTCCTGGGAAACATTGTTGCTAATGAAAAATTACCGTAAGTGTTGCCAACAGTCTGTGCAGCAAACTGCCTTGCTTCTTCTAGAGGAGCATCAGAAGGGAACTGATTTGTGAAGGAAGAACCATCAGGAAGACGGAATTGAATTCTCGCAACACTGCTTCTTTCTGTTGTGGAAGAGTCTCTCTTGACTTCCATTTCTGCCTGTTTGGCCAGCAGGGCAGCAGCTTTAGCAGCTTCTACTTCTTCCTTTGTCTTTGCAAAACAAGCAGCTCTCTCTGCACGGTCCAGTGCAATCTTCTGTTTTATACGCTCTCGAGCTGCCCTATCTTCTGCCTTTTCTCTGTTCCTTTCCTCTAACACTCTTTTTGTTAATTCTTCTTCTTGCTTTCTTTTATAATCCAACATTTCTTTTCCAGTTTTCCTCCTCTCAATTTCCTCCTTAATCTCTCTCTGTTCTTCCTCTTTCCTTTTCTCTTCTCTCTTTTCTTCAAGGTGTTTGGTTAGTCTTTCCACTCTGACGGTGAGCTCCTCTGTAGGTCTCTGATTTGAACATCCACCAGGCTCTGGAGACACAGTGGCCTGGCCTGAAATTTCTCCTCCTGTTGCAGAATCTGACTTTGTATCAGAAGTGGGTGGTGTCTCACAGAGCTCTACATTTCTGGACTGACAGTTTTCAGAAGTGTTGTTCTGATCAAATGAGGTGGATGGAGTAGAGACTGACTTTCTCAATGGCCACTATTTGCCACTGATATTTCACTTTTTAACGAGTGCATCTGCCGGACTTTGTGGATTCTGGTAACAAGTTCATCTGCAGGAACATTTCCTGCTATTACTTCCAAGGGAATTCCACTGTCTCCAATAAAGAAACTGGATGGAACACACACTACAGGATAGATCTGTGAAAACTGTAGGCAGGCTTCACTTTTGGTATCGATTTTCACAGCAACAAAACTGTTTGAAGATGCTTCTGTCACTTTCTCATCTTCCCAACTTGCAGCCATCTGTGTAGCCTGTTCATCATCACCTGCCACGAACACCACGAAGACCGTGCCGCTCCTCTTGGCCGACGCGATGGTGGCTGGAATGGCACCCTGGAACCACAGCATCGCTGCCCTCGGGCACAGGCGCTCGCTCGGCGTGTTGCCGCCTCGGTCCCGGAGCCGGCCCCGCCCTCTCCGTCTTTGGGCCCCCGCGGCCCGCCTCCGGCTCCGCACCGGCTTGCAGGCCCGTCAGCGGCTCCCAGGACGCGTGCAAGCGCGCAGGCCGAGGCGCGCCCCGCGACGCATGACGCCACGCGTCGCCGTTGGCAGCGCGCCCCCGTCCTTTGTCTCGTTGGCAAGTCGGTGCGTGCGGGAGCCCGGGAGACCACAGGCCCTGCAGTCCCGGAAGTGGAAGGAGCTCCCCAGTTTCTGAACCTTCAGGAAACACAGATTTTTCCATCTCCCTTATGCTATTTTGGATGTCCCTCTCTCTCTAGTTTAGGGCGGTGGGGCAGAAGGGCTTCCTTTCCTCAAGAGATTTGGTCTATATCAACAAATCTCCTCCCTTTTATCTTTTCGGTAAAACCCTCAAAGCTCTTCTGAGGATTCGGGCTTTTGGAAAACAAACTCTAGAAAGGCTTACAGGCTCTCTCGCTTTTATGCCCTATTTTCTACCTTTCCTGAGTAATGGAGTGCCAGTTGTATGCTTAAAGGGGAGGGAAAACAGAGAGGGGAAAATTAGGTAATAGTCTCAAAATACTGTTTTCAGGCATGGACCATGCTTCAAGTCCAAATGTTTTAACTATTAGGGCAGCGGTGCAAGGAATTCTGGAAGCCTTGAAAAGACAGGGGAGAGCAGAAACAGGTCATGGAAGAGGTGGCACTTCAGAAGAGCTTTGAAGGTTGCTAGATGTAATTTCAATGTAGATATATTCCAGACAAAGGGACCCACATGAGCAGAGGTATTGAGGTGGAGATTTACAGAACACACTGGAAGAGTTTTTTCCAATCTTCCAAGCTTGATCTCATTGCAGCACTCATAGCAAATGGGGTAAACAGAGGCAAGCTGCTGTGGCCTTGGCCATCCTGAGTTCCACCTGGCCACCCTGAGGCTGAAGGGCTCTATAACTTTGCACACCTGTAACCCTCTTCTGGCACACAGAATGGCATGCTGACTTGGGGGCATCAGACCAGAACTGGTTATACAGTTTGACCAGTCTTCGATTTATCAACAACAGTTATTTACGGATCATCTCTGGGCACAGAAATGATCCATAAAGTTAACCACGGTAATGGGGTAATCTCACCACAATATCTCACCATTTTCACCCCACTGGTAGGTCACCACATCGGCTCTCCCACTCATCATGTGATTTTTCCTCTCAATATCCAGACACTCACTCTGAACAGTGACCAAGTCTTCCCCATGAACCCTCCCAAATTTGACAAGATCGAGGACATGGCCATGATGACCCACCTACACGAGCCAGGAGTGCTGTACAACCTCAAAGAGCGTTACACAGCCTGGATGATCTACGTGAGTACCCTTCAACCTCTCTTTATTCCATTTCCTTCTCTTAGTAAAGTCAAGATCCATAGGTTGAATTTTCTGATTTTCTCAGACCTACTCAGGCCTCTTCTGTGTCACCGTCAACCCCTACCAGTGGCTGCCGGTGTACAACCCTGAGGTGGTGACGGCCTACAGAGGCAAAAAGCACCCAGGAGGCCCCGCCCCACATCTTCTCCATCTCTGACAATGCCTATCAGTTCATGTTGACTGGTGAGTAATTTCTTTAATCCATATTTTAAAAAATAGTTTTAGTGAAGTATTCAAGTCCTTTAACTGCACTGGTTCTTAGGTAATTACTCGAGCCCTTCACAGGCTTTGGTCATCCAAACGGTGCAATGACCAAAGTGACCTCAGTAGATTCAGAGGATGTCAGGATGGAAAGCCAGGGGTGCAGTATCTTCCATTACCAGTCACGGTTCTTAAGCCAGAGCTTGGGACTGAAGCCACACTAAGTACATGCTTCTCTGAGGGTGGATGTGAAGCACAAGGAGATGCGCTGCCCCCACCTCCAAAGAAACCCCCAACAGTAACACACTTGGAAGAGAGACTATATTAGTAGCCACTTAGGAATGCAAAGTTGGAGAAATGGGCACAGCAACTTCCCTTCACCTGTTTTCTCAGGTTCCCTCTTTCTCCTCCTTAAATTTCCAGGATAGCAGATGAAATAGCAGAGATGTGGTAATACTGTCACCCTTGTCATGCCTAACATCACTTCGGTCTGTTCAGCTTTCACCTGATTTGACTTGGTGCAGAGAGAAGAAGTAGAAGCAAGCATCTGAGATCTGAAGATGCTTAAAAGTCATCCAGGACAATGTGGCCCAAACTTCAGCCATTCCAATGTCACATTCGCAATCCTGGCCATTTCTGCATATTTAAAATCTTTCCTTACAGTGACTGAAGTTCCGTCCATTTCAAAAAGGAAGAATAGGGAATTCCCTGGCGGTCCAATGGTTAAGACTCTGTGCTTCCACTGCAGGGGACACGGATTCGATACCTGGTCAGGGAACTAAGATCCCACATGCCACGTGGCGTGGCCAAAAATAAAAATAAAATAGGAACCGAACAAATCTGCCCTTTGATCTGGAGGAAAACTATTTTTTAAAAAAAGGAAGAATAATATCACTATTAGTATTAGTTTCTTAGGACTGCCGTAACCAAGTACTACACACTGGGTGGCCTAAGCAACAGAAATGCATTGTGTCACAGCTCTGGAACCTGGAAGTCTGAGATCAAGGTGTCAGCAGAGTTGGTTCCCTCTGAGGGCCGAGAGGGAGAATGTGGTCCAGGCCACTCTCCCAGCTTCCGGTGGTTTGCTGGCCAACCTTGCCATCCCTTGGCTTATAGAATCATCACCTTGATCTGCACTTTCATCTTCACACTGTGTTCTCATCTGTCTCCAAATTGCTCTTTTTATAAGGACACCAGTCATATTGGATTAGGGGCCCACCTACTCCAGTATGACCTCATCTTCACTAATTACATCTGCAATGACCCTATTTCCAAATAAGGTCACATTTTGAGGTACTGGGGGTTAGTTAGGGCCTCAACATATTAGTTTGTTGGGGGGAACACAATTCAACCTATAACACTCTTGTAAATGGAAAATCACGGTCACTGTCCACAAGTAGAAAGTAAAGGTGAAAGAAAAAGGCAATGACAACAAATCAGTGTCCATAAATTCTAATTAGAAGCTGTGGCTTCTTACAAGTTCTAAGTCTGAGACTTGCTTTCTTTGTTGAAAAGGGAGATAAGAAAGTGCTATTGAGGAGGTAAAGATCTGTGAACACGAATAACTTCCACACTGTGGGACTCACCGTTCACTTCTCATGCTGCCCACATTACACATCCAGCATTTGGGAAATCTGCACAAATTGTCTCAAAGAAGATTCGACATGCCCAAATCATCACACCACTAGTTAATGGCAAAGCCAGAACTAGAACTCATGGGCTCTGTCTACCACCAATGTTGCCTGATTTGTATATCCTGCCTGTATGTTGTTTATTTATTCTGTCCTGCTTCCTTCTGCATTTCTAGATCGAGACAACGAGTCCGTCCTCATCGCGTGAGTAACCTGTGTTGTTGCCATGATGACTTGGAAGGGGCTGTCCATTCCTTCTGCTCTCCTTTAGCTCACTTACTTTTTAAAAAAAAAATTATTTTATTGAAGTATACTTGATTTACAATGTTGTATTAATGTCTGCTGTACAGCAAAGTGATTCAGTTATACACATATATTCCTTTTCATATTCTTTTCCATTTTGTTTTATCACAAGGTATTGAATATAGTTCCCTGTGCAATGCAGTAGGACCTTGCTGGTTATGCATTCTATATCTAATAGTTTGCATCTACTCATCCCAAACTCTCAATCCATTTGTCCTCCATTTCCCCTTTCCTTGGTCCCCTTGGCAATTACAAGTCTGTTCTCTATGTCTGTGTATCTCACTTTATTTTATTTTATTTTACTTTATTATATTTTATTTATTTTTGGGTGCGTCGGGTCTTAGTTGCAGCACTCGGGATCTTTTGTTGGGGCGTGCGGGCTCTTCGCTGTGGTGTACAGGCTTCTCTCTAGTTGTGGCAGGCGGGTTTTCTCTTCTCTAGTTGTGGCACACAGGCTCCAGAGTGCGTGGGCTCTCTAGTTGTGGCACGCGGGCACCAGAGCACGTGGGCTCTATAGTTTGTGGCACGTGGGCTCTAATTGAGGCGCGCAAGCTCAGTAGTTATGGCGTGCGGGCTCGGTTGCCCCGCGGCATGTGGGATCTTAGTTCCCTGACCAGGGATTGAACCCGCGTCCCTTGCATTGCAAGGCGGGTTCTTTACCACTGGACCACCAGGGAAGTCCCTCTCACTTACTTTTAAATCAACAGTGGAGAATCTGGGGCTGGGAAGACAGTGAACACCAAGCGTGTGATCCAGTACTTTGCAGCAATTGCGGTCACTGGGGAGAAGAGGAAGGCGCAGCGGCCGGGCAAGATGCAGGTGAGCAGCTTCCTGCACCTGGAAGGCTTGCTGGAATGAGTATAACTGAAACCCCAGGTGAGCCCCAAGTGTCCGCAGGGCTTTGTGCTCAGCAGAGATGCACAGCACGAGGTCCTGCCCCAGGGGGTGTTTACGGGGCAAGGCAGGAAATGGCTCCACCTTGTGGACTCGGGCTCTAGCACCAGCTCCATCAGCAACAGCCGAGTGACCTTGAACAACTCCACATCCTCCTTTGGCTAAGGAATGGTTTAGGCCAGTGGTTCTCAAACTGGAGTGCACGTCAGAATCACCAGGAGGGTTCGTTAACAACGGATTGCTGGTCCCCAGGCCCAGAATTTCTGACTGAAATTCCTGTCTCACATTCAAAATCCTGGCATGTTGCATTTCTGTCATGTTCCCATTGTTCATGCCCTGTCCAGGGATCACACTTTGAGAACCACTGGGCTGGACAGTAGTTTCCAAACAGCTCTGAAGTCAGAAAGGCAAGCAATCATGTGGGGAAGGGGAAAAGGTAAAAACTCTGCTTTCTATAAGTGGATTTCTACGTAATAATTCTCACAAAATATTTTATGCAACTTAAAGAGTTTTTTGAGAACCACTGTTTCTAGCATATGGGTCACTTTCACTGCTCACAGTCTGTTTCTACTTCTGAACCCGAATATCTGTATAAATGGGTCCTGGTGCATGCAGGAACAGAGGTCTATATTTTACAAATCCATAATTTATAATAAAATGTTATCAGAGAAGAAAGGCTATCTGGGAGATTGAGAGGTAGCGGGTAGGGCTCCAACCTGGAATCTGGTGTGGCCAGAAGCCACTTTGATGCTGTGCTAAGACTCCTTCTACGATGGGACCTTGAAGCCTCCTTGGGTGGGGTGGGGATGGGCCTGTGGGTACTCAGCACAACTGTACCTGCCACCAGCCTGAGCTGGGCGACATCTCTCCCTGGGACCTTCCCAGAGCATCCACACTTTTGAGTCACTGGGAAGTTACTTCGGAAGACGTCCGAAGTCCTCTCTTTTCCTCTTCTCACATATTATTAGGGAACCCTGGAAGACCAGATCATCCAGGCCAACCCCCTCCTGGAGGCCTTTGGAAATGCCAAGACCGTGAGGAATGACAACTCTTTGAGATTCGTTAAGACTCAGTCCAATTGTCTATGACCCCCAGAAAGAAAACCCTCTCCTCCAATGCTGAATATGAAAAATGGCCACATAAACTAGGATATACCTGGCCTTAGTCTACCCCCAAGCACTTCAGATCAAGCTGCCCAACCGGGATATTCTGATAACCCTTCAAAGAACATTTTGTCTTATTCCCAGCCAAAGGAAGATTTAGCTGTCCTTCCCTAACTAATCAGCATCACCTCAGAGCCTCCTGAAGTCACAAGGATTCAAGATTCAAATTCCACAAGTACAAAATGACTTCTCTATGCTAAAATTGGTCTCTTCAGGTGGAAGCATTTTAAAATACATAAGTCCATTGAACAGTATCCACTGACTTATTAGCCATGAAAACCTTAGTGTGAAGTTAGTTAGCAGATCTGACCTTCTCCAAGTCAGGAGGTGCTGGGAGGAGGGAAAACCTGGTGGAGGCAGCAGAGCTCAAAAATTGGGAAGAAGTTGATACGGAAGATATTGAAGGATATGTCCCATCCTTCAGTGTTTCACTTAGGATTAGCTCAACCAAAGAGGCATTTACTTCCGACACTGGCAAATAAACAAGTATCCAGTCTCCTTTCTAATTTCACTGGCCAGTAGAGCAAGTACCCAGAGGCACTTGCATTCAGCAGCTAGAACTCCTGAAGAGCGAACACATAATTCACATAAACCTACACTGGTCCTTCATTAACTCTTCTTAGGCTTCATTCAGAGAATACTGAGAATACTACTGAGGATGTACTACATTCCAGGGTCTGTGGGTGAACAAGCAAGGCAATATTTTTGCCCTCCAATTGGCTCACAGAGTGGTAGCGACCAATTAAGCAGATGATGTAAGAAGGGAGTATACACACACACATATATACTATATATAATTTCACTCCTCACTCCCCAAGATTGGGGGAACCCAAGTGCTGTGTGGGTCTTTGGGGAGCCAGGAGGCCTGGCCTGGGAGCTAGGTTTGCATGTAGTAAGTAGTAAGGAAAACTGAAGCAAGAAATCTCAGAAGTAACATCCAGAGGCAAAAAAGAAGTCAGATAGTCCAACCAGGTTATCAGTTCAAAGGTGTTACAAAGAGTTTGAGCAGGATAAAGACCAAGGAGACAGTCAGGTGTGAGGTGGTCCCAAACCGAGACTTGAGAGGGAGCCTGCAGGCATCCCCAGAGCTGTGGGAACAGGGCCAGGTGCTTTGGGCAGAGCTACCTGAGTCTTGGCTGAGCCGGCGTGGGGACCAGATGCCAAGCAAACAGAGAGGAGGAAGGTCCTCATGCTTCTGGCATCACCTCCTCCGTGAGCCTACACAGCCCACCCATCCTCAGTAGTACCTAACAGAAGCTGGCTACAGTACCATAGAAAGAAAATAACTGTGTTTTTCAATCTGTCTTTGGACAGGGGACGTTCATTCGCATTCACTTTGGAGCCACAGGAAAGCTGGTGTCAGCGGACATTGAAACCTGTGAGTCCAAACACTCTATCTGGCACCTTGGATTTGGCCACAGAGGCATCTCCTGGGGACCCTAAAATCACATCGTTTTTTGTTATCTTAGATCTCTTAGAAAAATCCAGGGTGACATTTCAGTTATCCCGTGAGAGAGGCTATCATATTTTTTACCAAATCATGTCAAACAAGAAGCCGGAACTTATGGGTAAGTTCCTTGGTTATCATTCTCATCTTCCAAATCGATCACATTGGAAAAAAACTCAGAGTCAGTTGTGCATAAGATGCTAAAGGAATCCTTCTGCTTCACAGACCTGCTTCCCATTTCAACCAACCCCTTTGACTTCCCCTTTGTGAGCCAAGAAGAGGTCACCGTGGCCAGTATTGATGACAGTGAGGAATTGTTGGCCACTGATGTAAGTATTTTGTGTGTTTATTTACTTAAGTAAGGAATTGTTGAATTTATGAACTGAGAGGTACCCATGATCTCAGGAGGAAGCTGGGATGCAGAGATGCTCAGTGATTAGACCCAAGAGCTCAGAGAATTAGTACAGATCACAACCCTCCCCCACTTGGTTCCATTTCAGAAGATTCCAGGAAATGGGAATATAGAAAGTTCTCCAAAATAGGCCTTCAGTTCCATTCTCTAGCTTTTTAGAGTAAATGTTTGCATGGATAAGGTCTTTAAAGATTTTGTTGGAAGTTTTCAGGGTACAAAACCATCTACATGGTTCTTTTAAGAAAATCTAGAAAATACAGAAAAGTCTAAAGCAGGAGAAAAACAGTCCCGCTCTGCAGCAGCCGTTCCATTCCTCCGGCTACCTGCCACCTTGGGCTCACAGTAGGCACCCACCTCCTCAACATACCTGTCAAGCCTCTGGCCTTTAGCTTTGGGGAGTATCTACAGGGTCAGTAACCATAATATTAACTAAGTGCATTGAGCACTCACGCATGCTAGGAACTGAGAAAACAGATTTGCCTCAACAAAACCTCTGGGAACAGCACCACTGCTACCCTCGATTCATAAAGGTAGAAGCTGAGTCTTAGGAAAAAAACACACGATTTGCACGAAGACAGTTTGTAATCAAAGGTCTGAACCCAGATCTGCCCAACCCCAGAATTTGCATTTTTAACCCAAACCCGAACCCTAACCCTAAACCCTAACCCTAAACCCTAAACCCTAACCCTAACCCTAATTGTCTAACCCTAACCCTAACCCTACCCTAATTGTCTAACCCTAACCCTAACCCTACCCTAACCCTAACCCCTAACCCTAACCCTCAACCCTAACCCTAACCCTAAACCCTAAACCCTAACCCTAAACCCTAACCCTAACCCTAAACCCTAACCCTAACCCTAAACCCTAACCCTAACCCCCTAACCCTAAACCCTAACCCTAACCCCCTAACCCTAAACCCTAACCCTAACCCTAAACCCTAAACCCTAACCCTAAACCCTAAACCCTAACCCTAAACCCTAAACCCTAACACTAACCCTAACCCTAACGACCCTGACCCTGACCCTGACCCTGACCCTGGCCCTGGCCCTGACCCTAACCCTAACCCTAACCTCATAGTGTTGCTGACCCTTCCATTGATATAATTGTATGTAATTGAACTTATTCAATAAATCTATTAAACACCTGCCCTCTGCCCAACACCCTCCCAGGTGTTGGAAATGCAATGAAAATACTCCATAAGATGCGCACCTGGTGGGCACATTGTTAACAAAAGGCTTTTACATTTTCACCAGTAGTTTCTCCGTAAGGTCATCACTTGCCAATTAATGACCATGCTGTTTAGGAAGCTCATTAAAAACCCAGGAGTCACGGTTCCCGGCAGGCTCTCCCGTTCTCCCTCGGGCACTCTTCCACCCTCTCTAGGTTTCAGTTTCCAGGAACTCGAGCCTATTGAGAGAGTGAGGAAATAGCTAATCTGGTTTTTGGATGATAGACCATAAACCAGATTTAAAGAAAAATATGTCATTGCTGGTTTTCATTCAAACAGACAGGTATAATGAAGGAAGGAATCCCTCTGGCCCTCCAGGAGTTGCCTGGGAACCTAGTCTGCGAAACACTTATACATCAAGAGATGGCTCTGAGCTGGAATTCTACAAAAGAAGAGTAGAGCAACCCAGTACAGCTTTATACCCCCTCAGCCGCAGGAGGAGAATGGCTGCAGGCTACTGAAAGCCAGCAGCATTGACAAATTAACTCCCCCCAGCCTTTGCCAAACTACAGTGGTACCTCTGAGTTCTCTGTTTCCTTCTCTATTCTGACTCTTTTCTCAATAAATCCACATTTCTTAATATAGTGTCACAGTGGAAGCAAAACAGACCTTCAATTTTCAGACCTCAATTTATAAAGCAAAGGTTCTAGGGGTTTTGTTTTTAAATTAAAGGACCACATAATTTGAAAATTGTATAGGTTCTAATTCTTCAGTTCCAAGACACCAAACACACTGCATGGGGTTCCCATGGGAAGGCCCCTCTCAGCAGAGGCGCCACCGATTCCACAATGAAAGGGCAGCAAGGTGCCCTTCTCCCTTCTCTGCTGCCTGGATGGCACCCATGTTTTTCAATCCATGCCCCCTGGCAAGTTTTTAAGGTGCAATTCTGAGACCCTTCCCTTTCCCATCCCAGCAGGTGGCCAAGGGCCAGCCCGGGCTGGAGACGTACAGGAAGCAGAGCTGGGCCAGCTGGTCAGAGTGGGGTTTGGGGGTTCTCAGCAGGAGAAATCACCATGCAGGATAAATCCCTTGGCCTTGCCATAAGCCAAGGGCAAGTCTCTCAGGGCTACGGGCCCTCTCAGGTTCTCCTTGCAGAGACCTCGCGTGGGGCACTTGGCTACTTGGGAAAACCACGCGAGAGCGAGCTTTACACCAGCAGATGTTTTGTAAAATTGGACGGGGTAGGCTCGGGCCTGTCCTCAAAGCCTCTACTCAAAGGCGAGCCCTTCCTGCGGCCGCCAGGTTACGGGGCTCCGCGACTGTGCCGAACAGCTCTGGTGTGAGTCGTGGTTCCCTCCTCCACCCACCCCACGAGCCCCCGTCCCCTTACCTGTGGCCCGCGGCCCTCCGCTCCACGCTCGGATGCCGCTGGGATGCCAGGGACCCACGGGAGGGGTCGTTCCTGGCCGCCGCGCCCTAGCTCCCCGGACACGCGCCGGCTCGCCGGGGGCCGACGGCGAGGACCCCCAGGACGCCCCGCGCCAGGTGCGCTCTGGCCGGGACGCCCACTTCCGGGAGAGGCGCGCGGACCGCCGGCGCGCTCAGGTGAGCCGCAGCCAATGCCGAGCGAGACCCGCCCCGCCGGCGCCGCGTCCGCGCGGCACAGCACAGTCTCGGCACTCCGGGCACGGGCGCCTGGGGCCGGGCGTCCCCTCTCCTGAGAGCGCGAGGCAGGAAGCGGCGCCCCTGCAAGACCGCTAGCGATGCCCTGGCGCGCAGCCCCCTGTGGCGCGGAGACCGCTCCAGGCTGGACTCAGCGAGGCCAAGGCCGCCAGGACGATCGCTTGCCGGGACCCGGCTCGGGCGGCGGAGCTGCAGGCCCCCGCAAACAACCCAGTTTTTTAAATGGAAAAAGGACTTGAAAAGACCCTTCTCCAGATAAGACATACAAATGGTCAACAAACACCTGAAGAGGTGTTAAACATCGTTAGTCACGATGGAAAGGCACATTAATACCACAACGCCATACCCCTCCACAAACACTAGAAGGCCTATAATCAAGAGAATTAAAAATAACAAATTTTGGCAAAAATGTAGAGACATTGATACAGAGTTTCCCATGGAGAAAATGAATCGGTCCAGGAGATGGATGGTGAGAATATTTGTACAACAATGTGAATGTAGTTAATGCCACAGAACTGTATACTCAAAATGGTTTAAATGGTAAATGTTACTTTTAATCACAATGAAAAGAATGAATGAAGCACTGATGATATGTGTTAGAACACGGATGAACACTGAAAACATTCAAAGTCAAAGAGCTCATGCAGAAAAGGTCACCCAGATCATACTTAGCTCGTGTGTTTTAAATCCATAAAGGTTTTGAAAATGAGGGAAAGTCTCAATAATGGTTTCAGAAAAAGAAAACTGGATCAGAATGGGAAAAGACATTTCCATAGAGTTGCGGAGATGGTGAATGTTGAAGTGGGCCCGTGGATAGGATTATAAGGTGGAACCATAAAATTTCGTCTTTGGGTCTTTATGTGCTGGTTCCCTGGGAGAGGACCCCAGTATTGCATAAAACACACTGGAGTAGTTTATGTGAGGTGGTGTATTTTGTACTGCTACTTATAGTTTTTTTATACACTTGAAATTACTGGGGAGTACATTACTTTTCAAAAGAACCAGGTCAAAACCATGCCCAAAAAAAGCAGAGAAGACATCAAACTTCATAATAGAGGCCAAGCCTTAACCAGATGCGGTTCACCTAAAGTGGTGACGCTCATCATTCTTGTAGGGTCCACACGTTATTAACAGGCACCATGGGAAGGTTATATTAGGAGCCACTGTGTCTTGGGTGCTGTGGATGACCTGGCTGTAGTAGAAACAGTGGGATTTCTGAATTCTAGTTTCCCACATCAAACCACCAAAACCCTGTTAGAACTAATAAACGAATTCAGTAAAGCTGCAGCGTAAAAAATCAGTACACAAAAATCACTTCTCTTTCTTTTTTTTTTTATAAATTTTTTAAAAAATATTTATTTCTTTATTTATCTTTGGCTGCATTGGGTCTTCGTTGCTGTGCACGGACTTTCTCTAGCTGCGGCAAGCAGGGGCTACTCTTCGTTGCGGTGCACGGGCTTCTCATTGCGGTGGCTTCTCTTGTTGTGGAGCACGGGCTGTAAGACAGCAGGCTTCAGTAGTTGTGGCACACGACCTCAGCAGTTGTCGCTCGCGGGCTCCAGAGCACAGGCTCAGTAGTTGTGGCGCACGGGCTTAGTTGTTCCAAAGCATGTGGGATCTTCCCAGACCAGGGCTCGAACCCGTGTTCCCTGTATTGGCAGGCAGATTCTTAACCACTGAGCCACAAAGGAAGCCCTAAAAATCACTTGTCTTTCTATACACTAATAATGTGCCATCAGAAAGAGAAATGAAGAAAACAATCCCATTTACAATTGCATCTAAAAAATACCTGGGAATAAATTGAACCAAGGATGTGAAAGCACACTGAAAACTGTAAAACACTGATAAAAGAAACTGAACAGACACAAATGAATGGAAAGCTATCCCGTGTTCATGGATGCAAAGAACACTGTTAAAATGTCCATTCTACCAAAAGCAATGTTCAAATGCAAAGCAAGCCTGGTCAGAACTCCAATGGCATTCTTCACAGAAATATAGCAATCGTTCCTATCATTTGTGTGGAAACACAAAGGCCCCTGAATAGCCAAAGGGAGTCTGAGAAAGGAGAACAGGTTGGAGACATCTCCCTCCCTGACTTCACACTACATTACGAAGCTACAGTCACCAAAAAGTGTGCAATTGGCACAAAAACAGGCACGCAGACCAGAGGAGCAGGACAGAGACCCAAGAAATAAACCTATGGTTATGCGGTAAGTTAATTCACAAGAAAAGAGCCAAGAACATACACTGGGGAAACAACAGTCCCCTCAATAAATGGTGCTGGCAAAACTGGACACCACACACCAAAGAACACTGCAGTCTGTCTACACCACACAAAAACTGGCTAAAAACCCAGTGTTCCACATGAAGCCCTTCCTTTCCTGGGTCCTCTGAGGACAGACACCCTCAGCACTCAACCAGACACAAGAAGCTTCTCCCCCACTTTTCCTCACCTTTTCCTTTAGCAGCGTCACCTCCCAGCAGGTCCAGAGGAGACCTGGCTCCTGTCAGCGTGAACCGGACCCCACAGTGTCCCAAAGCCCCAGTGGGTCCTGAGGAGACCCGGCTTCTGCTACATCCATTCTGCTGTGGAAATTCAAATTGAAATAGAGCCAAATGACCCATGAATTCTCCAAAATAGTTAAGGAGCAATTAACTAGAAACTGTAAGAAATGAAATGATTATAGACACAGACTTTACTTATTTTTTTTTTTTTTAATATTTATTTATTTAGCTTCGCTGGGTCTTAGCTGTGTCACACGGGACCTTTTTCTTTTTTAAGTTGCAGCATGCGAACTCTTAGTTGAGGCACGTGGGATCTAGTTCCCTGACCAGGGATGGAACCCAGGCCCCCTGCACTGGGAGCACGGAGCCTTAGCCACAGGACCACCAGGGAAGTCCCTAGACACGAACTGTAAAACTTATGCCAAATTCACACAAATTTATTCACAGACATTATAAATTCAAGGCTATGAAAATTACAGAGAAACATAGAAGAAAATCTACATGACCTTGGGTTTCGTCTATAGATCACGAGCTTTGAGTTTTAACATACAAGGCCAATCACAAAAGAAAAAAATATGGTGGACTTTATAAAATTAAAGATTTCTACTCTCAAAGACCTTATTCACAAAGTCAAAATGAGGCAGGAGATAAACGGTCTCCAGCCTACGCATTTACAACTGGCCTCCGGTTCACACTTCCTGGGGTGAGAAAAAATGGGCTCCAGGCTGGACATTCATTCCCAACCCCCTGTTTACATTTCCTGAAGCAAGAGACAAACGGGCTCTAGGACTACATATTTATGACCGGACTCCTGTCTATATTTCGGGGTCTGCACCTCGATATGAAAACCAGCAACAGAAATAGGGTAAATAACCAGACATTGGACATTTTTATGGGAGGGACAGAGTGACACTAAACCCTGTTAAAAGATCAAGAGGTCATACATTTCTCATCCTTGGGGCAAGGGAAACATTGCACATGTGCAGAAAGGTTCCTTGGGGGTCAAAAAGGAAGGGGCACCACCCCAAAATAGGTGATGCTAAGGTCGTCCCACAGGCCTCTGGGTGGTAATCCATGTTGGAAAAAAGTTGCGCACGCATGTTGGGGAGGGTCCTAGGGCAGGGCAGGTGTGGAAAAAGAAACCAGATAATTGGCCAGAGGTGAACAGAGACCCGGAAGAACTGCCCTATATAAGTGACTTAACCGCCTCTCTACTGCACTCCTCCTCATTAGGGAGGGTGTCCACACCCTTTCTCTCTGGGTGTGCATCTCTGCCTTGCTTCTGTCTTAACTAAACAAACTGTTTCTCTGTGTGCTCTCCCACTTGTTGCTGTGCTATGTCTCTAATAATAAACTTTGTACCTGTTTTTACAGTTTTTACCTCTATGAGAAATGCATTTTTCACTGGGGGCAAGAGCTAGCTGGGGTGGTGGCTAGGGTTCCTGGTTTTCATCCAGGCTACACAGGTTCAATTCCTGCGCAGGGAATGAAGATCTCGCTTCATGCCACCACTCACTGCTGCCTCTCCAAGATAAAAAAGACAAGCCACAAACTGGGAGAAAAATACTTGTAAACCACATATCCAGTAAACGACTTCGACTCAAAATGGACAAAGACCTCTAGAACAACCCCATTTTAAAAATGGGTAAGGATTTGAACACACACCTGGCCAAAAAAGATATACAGATAATAAAAACCATACAAAAATTATACAAAAAAGCATATACTATTAGGGATTTCCAAATTAAAATCGTGAGCCATCACAGCACACCTACTAGGATGGCTGAACTCCAACAAAACCATGGCAACACCGACTGCTGGAGGGTGAGAAGCAACCCCTCCTCATGGCTGGGGTGCAGGCACAGCCACGAGGCAAGACAGTTCCGCAGCTTTTTTCCACAACAAATCAAGCCTCCCCTCAGGGTCCAACAATTATGCGTCCAGTATATAGGCAACTGCTTTGAAAATCTTTGTCTAAAAGCAGACAAGGATGCAATTATGCACAGCAGCACTATTCATAATGGCTAAAAAGCTGAAGAAATCAGGATATCCTTCACTAGATGACTGCATAAGCAAAGTGGAGGACATCCATGTCAAGGCGAGCAGAATACACCACGCCAATATATGTCTCTCTGGCATAAGGATTATTTCAGTCTCATTCAAAAAAAGAAAGATAGAAAAAACTGAGTAGAGACTGACCTTTTATGAAGGACATTTATAAGGAAATCTCCATTTGTAACCGAGTGTCCCTCTTTGCACCAGAAATAGAAGGATGATTAAATCTCAAGTCACTCTTATCAACGGAGAAGTCCAGACTTAAATCTGCATACAATACCTTTGTTTACTGTGCTTTGAATGATAACCTGCCACTAATGGCTTCCCCCCTTCCCCAAGGTCTGTTTTTATCTGAAGATGGTATTTGGTATTTAAGGTGATGGCTTTGGCCATTTCAGGGACTGACTCAATTTTTCTGGGTAGCTCCCCTGTATACGGGAGGTATACATGCTGTTAAACTTCTGTTTTTCTCCTGTTAATCTGGCTTTTATTACAGGGCGGGGGTGGGGCTCAACCAAGAACTTAGAAGGACAGAGTGAAAATTGTTTTTCCTCCCATACACATGCAATGGAATACTACTCAGCAGCAGAAAGGAATGCACCATCAACCCATGGAAAGACATGGATAAATCCCCAGTATATATTGTTAAGTGAAAGAATCCAGTCTGAGGAGGCTGCACACAGTATGACCCCATTGGTGACATTCTGGGAAAGGCAAAGCTACATAGATGATAAGCAGATCATGGGGTGGGGGATTTGAAGTATTCCATGTGACACTCTAGGATGGATACCTGTCACTATGCATTTGTCTAAGCCCATAGATGTGTATAGCCCAAGGGGTCAGGCAAACTCTATTCAAATTTAGTTATTTACAGTGTAGGGGTATTACAGGATGGAATACTCAAGGTGACCGAATCTAACTGTATTAGAAATGCATGGAAAAATCTCACTGTAGGGGATGGGATAAAAGGTGCTGACCTAAGTTAACTGTGGAAATGAACGCAATCTCTAAACTAAATGCAAAATGTACACAAACAGTGGACTTTATTTTATGGAGTTCTTTCCAGGGTGTAGCAGCTAACAATTCTGAAACCTCTGCACATGTAATCTGGAAAGGAGCAATGCATAGGTAAACGGCAGATAGTGGGCACCAAGCTCCTCATTGTGGGAGTGGGAAGTTACAGATAAGCAAGGGGAGAGCCTCTGCCCTTATAATACTTGGCTGAGCTTCCTGGGAGGATGGTGTGGGGAGTTCACTGGCCATAGGACATGCACAGATCTTTACACTGGGAAGGCTGTGAAGACATTGGAAACTCACACCCCATCTTTCCAACCATACCTGCTGCAAACACTCAGCCCTCTGTAATCAGCCAGTTGCATCTTTTATGACATTCTTGCCCCCAGGCACATAAAGGAGCCTGAGGGTCTTGCATTACCTCTAAGCTGTCCCAGAATCCAGGCCCTGGGGGATGGAGCCAGGATGGGGGTGCCTGGGCTCCTGACCAGCAGGTGAGAGGAAGGAGGAAGACCAGTCCGGAGGACAGAGGTTCCCTCAAGTCTGTGAGCCCTGGAGCCTTGATCGGATTCACCCCCAGTGGGGACATGGGTGGGGCCTGCAGTGGTTCTGTTTTCCACCCGGGCCCCTTTGATGAAACCATGGCAGCAATGGGCCCAGAAGTCTCCTGGTGGTGTTTCAAACTGACACAGCAGTTTTACAAAGGAACAGGAGAATGAAGCTGAGCTCCTGACGGCCACTTCTTCTGGCTCTGAGTTGCTTCTGTCAGGCCCACAGACACATCCGTGGAGTCTGCTGTAACCCACCTTCCCCAGCCTGGTCTTTCCTCTCCCTCCCTGTGATGAGTCCCGTGACATTTCCAGCCCGGACCCCTCTCCCAGGCCAGACGCCTCTGTCCAGTCACTGCACCCCCATCTCACCTTGGGGGCTAACAGGGCCCTCAGGGGACCGGGATCCTGCAGCTCCCCACACCCAGGAGCAGCCCCACCTTCCCTGGTTGTTGAGCCCAGACACGGGGTGTAACCGAGAAGGACCCTACGGGGCCTTCCCAGGACAGACCCACCCCCCCATATCCTCTGCTGTAGCTCCTCTCTGAAGTACCTGGATAACAGCATCTGATGCACGCTTCCTGAGTTGTTTTACAGACTTCTACCAGATGGAAGACATTAACTACTGTACTTGATGATCAAGAGCCCCCAGACCTACTGGCACCTAAGGATTGATACTGTTCACCACCCTGTTACCTCACCATCAACCAACCAGAGAATTGTGCACCAGCTGATCTCATACCCTGCGACCCCCTCCTCCAAATTCACACTAATTCCCCTCTACACCCACAGCCCTGGCCCAAGCCCGATCTAGTGCCTGGTTCCTCCATCAGGCCCTGACAAATCTCCCTGCTCCCACGGTGCGTCTCACATCCCACCCCAACGTGGTCTTTCTGAAGCATAAACGAGACTGTGACTCTCTCCCACATGTAATCCCCAAATGTTTCCCCACTTTCGCTAGGGTATCAGCTGGGAGAAACATCTGCCAAGGCCCTGAGAGTCCCCGGCATCCCTACTAGGCTGGTGGCTCTTGGTTCCCTGATACTGAGCACCTCAGCAGGCCAGGAGACACGGCAGGAAACCCCAGAACTGCTCACCGCAGGATGGGGCTGGCACTGCTGCTGCCTGATCAAAGAGAGCAGAGAAGGGTTCCCCAACTGGGACACAAACTCTGCACGAGTGGCCTCTCCCTTAGCTATCGCATGATACCCATGGGACTTGAGGGAAAGAAGGACCCAGGCACGTTAGTTCCTAAGCAGGATGCTGTGGGCTCAGTTGTGCCCCCCAAAATTCACATGCTGAATCCCTAACCCCCAGGACCCCAGGATGTGGCTGTATTCGGAGATGGGGTTTTTAAAGAGGTGATCACGGTAAAATGAGGTCACTAGGGTGGATCCTAATCCAATAAGACTGATGTCCTACCAGAAGAGATTAGGACACAGAAGATCATGTGAGAAGATGGCTGTCTACACACCAAGAAGAGAAGCCTCAAGGAAAAACCAGCCTGCAGACACCTTGATCTCAGACGGCATCCAGGACTAGGAGGTAGGTCTGTTGTTCAAGCTCCCCGGTCTGTGGTGTTTGTTATGGCAGCCCCGAGCAGACTCACACACAGGGTAAAGAAGGTCTCACACTAGATAGCCCACTCTCCATTGCCCTGTATGTGAGTTACAGTAGCCTCAGGAACTGAGGAAGGTGTGCCCGAGGAAAGGCACAAGATATGAGATTTTAGGCATAACACGACTGCACTGATATTTTTTCCTTTTTTAAAGATTTTTAAAATCTTTATTTATTTTTGGCTGCGTTAGGTCTTCATTGCTGCACACGGGATTTCTCTAGTTGCGGCGAGGGGGGCTTCTCTTCACTGCGGTGCGCGGGCTTCTCATTGCGGTGGCTTCTCTTGTTGCGGAGCACGGGCTCTAGGCGTGGGGGCTCAGTAGTTGTGGCACAGGGGCATAGCTGCTCTGCGGCATGTGGGATTTTCCTGGACCAGGTCTCGAACCCGTGTCCCCTGCATCAGCAGGCAGATTATCAACCACTACACCATCAGGGAAACCCCACGACTGCACTGATCTTAAACGAGCCTAATCTACATTCACACGAGATGGTTTTGTCCTGTATATACACCCACATTAGCACCTTCAGTCTCAAGGGCAGACATTTGTCTTCACCACCTCCACTGAGAGCATTACCTTAATCTGCTCTGAACCACCTCCTATAGGATTTCCAGAACCACAAAGCATCAGAGACTGCATGCTGCTGTGTAATCATGTTTCACAGGACCAGAGGCTGTGCGCCAGCTTCCGGGTGACCCTGCCACAGCAGAGCCGCCCAGCTGTCCACCAGAACCCACGTCCCTTTCTCCTGTTCACAGCCAGCCTGCACCTCCCAGCCTTCCCACCCATTGCAGCTCCAAATGGAAGTGCTGGAGGTGGTGAGGGCCTTGGCCAGCCTGTGTCCTACGATGGAGGGCACGGTGCCATGTGGTCACCCCATCCCCTGCTGGTTGGAGCCCTCCACCTGAAAGCAGGGAAGAGAAACAAGGAGGACAGAGCCTGGGCCCCGACCCCCACCTGCCCTGAACTATCACATGAAGGGAACACAGACATCTTGAGCATCAGACTATTTTGGGGGGACACTTTGTTCCAGTAACAAACTTTTGCTTTAAAAACCAAGGTGCTTTACAGATCCCTCCCCAACTATAACAGAAAGTGAGGCTTAATTTCATCACAGAATAAAGTTATGGGGAATTTACAGGCCAAAGAAACTTAGGCTTGGGATACTAAATTAGTGAAGAATCTAAACAGAGTTTGGGCTTGGAGCAGTAAATTAAAGAAGTACCAAGGGTTGTTCATATAGGCTTCTGCACCTTTCACATGAGAGACTTATTTCCTGCTTTCAAGGAGATAGAGAGTCAGAGTGTCGCTCTTGCATCAGCCATTTATTAAGGAACTGTAATTCAAAATAATTGATATGCCATTGTGGAGCAGCCCTCCCTGAGACCCAACAATACACAGAGGTGGGAATACATGCATATATTTCCTTGCATTGTCAGCTGAGCACTTTTAGCTCCTATATGTAACTTTTCATAACATTCTCTAGTAAAAGGAACCAGAGTCTTTGAAATAATGGCTGGCACTAGGACTGACACAGTAAATATATGAGCCAGGAGAATCTTGAATCTTATATCAGAAAATAAGGAAGTATCAAGAAAAAAAATCCACAGAGTGGAATGATGTCAAAGGAAAACAGGAGCCAATGGAAAGAGCTCTCAATAGCCAAAGTAGGAATGAACTTAGCAACAAAATCTGGACTGCTGGATTATAACAAAAAGTTAAAAAAACAAAGAAAACACACAAACAAAAAAACTGTCCACAGGTGTCCATGCTGGTAAAAATAAGTAACTGCACAGGGTTTTGTTTGTTTGTTTTAATCAATAAGGTTGAATAGAAATCTCCTATGTGGAAGTCCAAATAATTGATGTGGACACTCAGCCATCCATGGATTGTGGAGGTGGAGATAACTCCTGTCTCCATAAGTGCTGCTTCCCAAAGTAGCTTCCTCCTAAAGAAGACACACAGCACGGAAATGGGAAAAACTTAACTTCCTTGTGGGGAAATCTGACAAACTTATTTGGTCAGCCAGGTGACCAAAGTTAATAGTAACAGTGATAAGTTGCCTTGAGAGCCTGTTCCCTTGATACAAAGTGATGAGAAAGCACTTTACCTCTGTGATCTGCTTACTCAAAACCCATAACTCAAGCCCAATCCTGAGAAAAACACCAAGTAAATTCCAATGCGGGACAGTCAACAAAATATCTGACCAGTACTCCTCACCAATGTCAAGGTCATAGAAACAAGGACAGTCTGAGAAACCGTGAAAGCCCAGAAGAGCCTAAACAGACATGATGACTAAATGTCACGTGATACACTGGATGGCATCCTGGAAGACAAAAAGTTGGAATGAAGGAAACCCAAATGAAATATGGATGTCAGTTAATACGTGACAATTCGGTTGAAAACTAGAATGAGAAACCTATTGCATCACACTAGAAATCTAGAGGAAATAGGTAACTTCCTAGTAAAAACACACATTAACAAAACGGAACATAACAAAGGAAAATACAAACACAACAGTTAAGCCACCAAAAGACCTCTTCCCCATTTTGCTTCTCCTTTCATTGTTCCGGGATTTCGCTCTCCTGGGACAGGGAAGGAACAGAGACACAGCAGTCTGGCAGTTCCCCTAAGTTCGGACCCTACTCAGTGTCTTCATCTCTCCCAGCCATGCCCCATCCAGTAGGGCACCCAAGGGAGTCTCAGGGATTATTGGTTCTGATGTATCAGCTATGACTTTTTTGATTCCAATGGACTGGACACACTTACGAAAGTAAAATAAAACATTATTTTTAAACGATAGAAATAAATTAATAACTGCAAGAGACAGGTTTAAGAGTGGATTTGGACCTGGCAGTTCTGGTGGCTCACTCTCTTGCAGTGTGATCTGGTCTCCCTCCAATCCTTTGTCCTGCTAAATGCCTTTGGCTGGCCCCATGCACAGGAACACTCTCTCACTGCATCCAGGGCTTCCAGAAACTGCAGGCGACACCCACTCAATGTCCATTTTAACAGAAAAGAAGAGGTTCAGTTAAGGTCAGTGACTGTGGTCACCCATCCAGGGCTCTTGCTGTCCTCCCTTGATGGCAGGAAGCTCTTCCACTAGCTAAAATAGCAACTTTGCTGTTGGTGGTAAACTCAAGACTCTTGCTTTGGGCATCAGGGCCTCACAGCAGAGGCTGGCCCTGATTACCTATGTACCTCTAAAGGCACACAGACTTCATTTGTGTCCCTGGGAGGTGGGAGCCCAGGAGTCACACCTCCCCTCTGACTATATTAATCACCCATCTCCACAGAACACATTTACTCATTTCCCAGTCTCTGCTCTCTCCTTTAGAGAGAACAGAAACCAAATGGTAGTTGGTAAGGAAGCTGTTACTCAACGGAGCAGTGTCTCAAGGATGATTCTATACCGTGGAATCCACAGTTGGCTGGCTTTCCGGAGGCCGCAGGGACTGGGTCCCGGATGCACGTGGCTCCTGGAGACCACGTGGCCTCAGAGTGAAAACACCAGCTGAGAAGCCACTTGCTCCCATACCTTTGATTTTTAATGAGTATGAATGTCAAAGGTTTGCAACAACCCGAAGGCCAAAGTATTGCAGGGCCACGGTCTGCTGTATGCTGGTTGTGGCCAGGGCCACACTCAATGTCTGCAGGGTTATTTCCTCTCGGAAGGCTGAGAGGCTATGAGGGAGGAGGCCCTTTTCTCAATCACATGGATGTAGGGAACTGAAACATCCCAAGGGGCCGTCTACGCTGCCCAGGTAGCTGTTCAATTGCATATGGGGGCTGGCAGCGCTACAGCCTTGCATGCATGCCAACATGTCCCACTGAGTGCACTGTGTGTCAGGGCTGGGCTGGAACCTGGGTCCAGCCCCACCCTCCCCATGTTGGCGGCGGGGGACCTTCCTGACTTCTGAGGCCCTCCACAACCACAGACTGAGGTTAACTTGGAGATGAAACAGCCAGCAACCAGAGCAGACATTTCATTCATCTTCTTTAAAGTCCAGGATGCGGAGAGGAAGCAGAGGCGGAGCAGAAAACCAACAGTCCAGCTCGACCCCGTGTCACTTGTACCAGGTGAGTCCCGTCCATCGTGGAGGCTCAGATAGAAGAGAGAGGGGAAGGCGAAGCAGGCCCATTAGATCGTGAACACTAGGTGTGTAAAGTATGAGTACTTTCTGGTTTTCTTTTTATTTACAGGAATTTCTATTTTTCAATCATTAAGATACGTTATTAGTAAAATAAAAAGATTAAAATTGTGTATACCTTTTCACACGCCCCTCACTAAATGTGAATTCTGTAGAAGGTACACATCTGAAATCTCTTCTTACAAGAGTCACGGATTTACTTACTAAAAGCTGGCTGGAATCAACACAGGTGACTTTGCAGTTTTAGGATTACCTGCGTCCATGGCTTGCCGGGCTGCAGTTCCTACTTTCCACCTCTGTAAGATGCAGGTGGAGAAGCAAGGGTGAGACCTCTCTATTAGCTATTCAGCTAGGACTTTGAGGTACCTACCTTGTGCAGCATGTGGTAGCAGAAGCACGGATCACAGCAGGAACAGAGTACTTGGTCTCGGCCCTTAGATGACCCAGAGTGGACATTACATACTCAGCCAACAACCAGAAAAGAGAGTCCCTTTATTAAAAAAAGAAAAAAAAAAGACATTCAGCCAGCACCTTGGGTTCACCCAGGCCTGCTCTGACCTTCTGTTCCCCCTCTAACACAGGCCAAGGAGATAGCTCTGGGCAAAACTGTGTTCCCACTCGCCTCCCACCCACCTCAGTCAGGTCTTGCTGAACCCAGAGCACCAGGAATGCTGACCATCCTTCCAGTTTGGGGCCCCAAGGCTATAAGCTCATCCCAGCGGGCCAGCTCTCTGGGGTCCTTCCGGCACACTCCCGAGGGTAGTAACGGGGATGCAGCTGGAATCTGAGTTGCACAGTCTGCTCATTTCACCTTCACTCGTTACGAAAAAGGTCTTTACCCATGAAACATTCACCCCACTTTTGGTCCTTTAAAAAAACAAATTTTCTTAGGAACTTTTACACCAAAGTGTCTTCCGGAAAGCAAACGTTCAGCAATAAGATTTACTTCAGTACAATTTCATTTTATGTACATACAAGTGTACTTAAAGAGGGCCATGTATAAAATGAGATGCCTCGTTTGCCATTTCTTTGAAGTCTGAGGTACCTGAGGGTGAGCATACCTGAGGTTTGTGATTGTTGCTTTCATGGAGTACTGTCTTCCGCCTTTATCTCCAGACCTAAGGATGGGGAACAAAGGTGAAACAGGTCTGCACACTGCAAAATGTCTTCAGAAATCTGCAAACCCAGCTTCTTACAGGAGTTAAAGGTTAAGGACCAGGACAATGAAAGGGCGTGTGGGGGAAGGAATAGCAAGTAACCAAAACAAGGTGTCTGCGACCAGCCCACCTTCTCTGTCACGAGTGTGCACCTGGGGCTGGTCTCTGTGTTTGGGGAGCCCTTGTGCTTCACAGAAGCAGTGCTGAGCCAGGGTGGAGGAGCTGGCCACAGACACCACCTGCCAAGTACCTGTGGGACCCACTCTCAGTCCTGAGCTAAGCTTAAACCATAATTACATTTATTTACTTATTTACTGGGACAGGCAACGTGCTCAGTACTTGGAGTGACTATATTCCCCCCCATTTTATTGTTTTAAACCACTTTATGAAGGTATCATTGACATACAGAAAGCTGTACATGATTAATACATGCAACTTTGTGAGTATGGAGACAGATTACACCCATGAAACCATCACCACAATTTACACCGTAAACATATGTGTCACTCCAAAGGTGTCCTCCCGACCGATTCATTCCTTTATTTATTATTATTGCTATTATCATCATTCTTTGTGTGTATGGTAAGAACGCTTAAGATAGGAGCCATCTTCAGTAAATTTTAAGCACACAATACAGTATTGTTAACTACAGGCACCATATTATACAGCAGAACTCCAGAACTTGTTTTCATATGGCATAACTGAAACTTTGTGCCCTTGCACTAGCACCTCCCAATTTCTCAGGGACTCAGAAGGGGTGACCTGTTGCCTCGGGCCTTGACAGCTGGGAGGAAGCAGAGCCTTGGCGTCTTCCTGCTGTGTCCAGACCTACGCGTGGTCTGTAAATGCTCTGCCCCTGGCCGCAGCCCCTTGCTCACACGCCCTGGTGTAAAACCCCAAGTTTGGACCCCAGGCCACCCATGCATGAGTGGCAGAAACCCTTCCCCAGGGACCTCCCTCTGCCTCCTTTTTCTAGTCTTCTCCCTCCCTCCCTCCCATGCCTCTCCTTGCTTCCCCGTGAAGAATGAGCTGGTGGAGAAAAGCGAAGCCCGGAGGCTACAATGACACACACACACACACACACACACACACACACACACACAGTGCTCCCTGCGGTGAGGGCTGCTCTGAGTGGTCGGTGCGTTCACACATTAAGCCTCATGACAACCTCGGGAGGGCAGTCCTCACTGTTCCCCCATTTCACAGATGAGGACCCGAGGCAGAGGACAGCAGTAGCGCATCCACCCTCACACAGGATGAGGCCCAGACGCCCCTAACCTGTGGCTCACCTGGCTCCAGCCACAGCCGCCTCGGGTTCTCGCAGACTCTGCTGGGTCTTTTCCACAAATCCCTTCGACACCTACAGGCCTTAACTAATCTACGAGGGCAAGTTACTCAAGTTCGTCTGAAAAACACCCCCTGGCAGGTTTCTAACCAGCTATGAGCACGGGAAAAACTGAAGACAGATGGGAGAGCCCAGGTTACAGAAGAGCTTGAAGCAGCTGCTTCGTTGGCACAGTAGGAGAAGGGAGAGCTTGGCAAGGAAAAGAAGGTGCGTGGCTGGGAAGGAGGGGCGTGTGGACCCTCTCAAAGCCCCGTCCTCCACTCAAGCACACACTTG